>NC_142937.1:42365092-42375092 GCF_046866305.1 Octopus bimaculoides | reverse complement strand
AGTATTCTGGTAGAGCCTCTGCTTTATAAATATAGTTATCTTTTCCTTACAAGGTAATACAAACATAGGAGGGTTCGCAGGAGTAATATAGTGAGTTGAAAAACTTCGATTCAATGATATTATTTATGTACTAGAGAAATATTTCCTTTGGATATATTTAAGATCTAAAAGCCGTTTGCAAGGGAGTTGAGTAGAAGAAAATCAAAGAATTGAAATTTTTCGAAACCATATATGATGCATGTTGCAAAACAGAGCCTGATTAATGTGTTTATATAGAAATAAAGAGATTGCAGTGACGCTACTTATGAATGTCAAAAAGCTCTTTAAGGAATATGAATATGGTAGTGTATTTCCAATGAAGCACTCAACCCGAGTTCCGGGTAGTCAACACGGGTATAGAAAATCCTGGTTTCACGGCGGTAAAATGGTTGCGAAAAGTTTTCCTCCCGATAGAAGCAAAAAACAAAATCTAGAAGATGCACGATGTAAGAGCGCTCCTTTGATGCAATTCTGATGAAGTGTCACTCTAAGGCCTAAAACCGCAAACATTACGCAAATTTTCACTTTGAACTTTTGCGTAAACTGATGTTGTAAGCAGAGCTGGTACAGAAGTAACTGAAACTGATCGTTAAAGATGTGTTAAAGTATTTCTTATTATTTGGATTATGTATGTTATGTATCAATGGATGTATGTATTAATATGTACATGCACATGCGCACATACACACATATACATGTACACACACAGATACACACACATACTGTATTCTGCCAACAACCCTAGTGATGTTTTGCAGTAACAGTCAATAAAAAGTAATTACAACATCTGACTCTACGCCTCTGTAGATAGTCCGTTTTTCGTGAACGTTCACAGTGTTTATGATTTTCTTTCATTTAATTATAAAAACATAGGGTCTTCCATCAGATCACTTGTGATGCAAGCAAAACTCCGAAATATATCTAAAGTGTTCTTGCAAATATGGATTATAGATATCCATAAAACGCACAGGTATGTATATAGAGACTTACACACACACACACACTGACATACACATACATATACTCACATATTCATATATTTGTATACATGTGTACATGTTTGTGCGTGTGGACCTGAAATAAGAATAATATTTACAAAAACATCGAAAACTAAATCGAAAATAAACATAGAATAAGGGTATATATTCCTTCAAGCCTGCTTTTCAAGATATTCATTGAACAAAGATAGAGATCGGCGGTCTTTTCCCCTCAACTTAATCAATTGCCATTTCTGAAGAGATACCACTTTCCACTCCCTTCTGCTGGAATGTGTGTGTGTGTGTGTGTGTGTGTGTGTGTGTGTGTGTGTGTATGTGTGTGTGTTTGTGTGTGTGTGTATGTGTATACATAATCACACATATGCGTGTGTAATATATATATATATATATATATATATATATATATATATATATATATATATATATATATGTATGTATGTATGTATACAGGTAATTATACACATATGCACGCACTCCAACACACATACACACACACATGAAATATTAATCAAAAATATTAATTAGATCGGTTCTAAGAATTGGAGACAATAGAATGTTAAGCGCTAAAGACATTGTTATATTTCAGAGAGAAGAAACAGAAATACATCCAACCATCCACACGAACGAATATACATATATACATTCATATATATATATATATATATATATATATATATATACATACATATATACGTATGTATGTATGTATGTATGTATGTATGTATGTATGTATGTATGTATGTATGTATGTATGTATGTATGTATAACGAAAGATAAGGAGAGAGAAGGAAGAATTCCTTACGATGAATTTGTTTTTAGAGGTCCATATTTACGCTGAACCACTTGTGTGCGGTTAATATCAATTCAGATTGGGATATCCTGTATATTATTATATCTAGCGCTAAAGTAGATAGAATTTTAAGGACCCTAATTAAAACAATGTCAGTTGGTGAAGTGGGTTCACATAGTTGTACGATGGTCTGCAAACACAACAACAATAGTAATAACTACATCAACAACTGCTAGAAACCCTTTATTATAGACACCGTATCTAATTTTTTTGTGTGATTACAATACTCAACATGGGGTGTTTCTAAAGTGAGATAAACTCCTAACCCTACCCCACACAACGCCTCCATCCTTCGTCCTTAAATATTTTGCACGGAGAAGTGTTTGTGGTGGTTCGAAAAATAATGTATGTGAAGATGGCGTAAAGAGAAACACTTGTTCCTATAAGCAACAACAGTTACTACTACTACTACTACTACTACTACTACTATGTCATGACCCCTTATCGACCTCATATATTATGCAGTCTATTGTATAGCTCTGGATATCAATGCAGTGTCTTAAATACGATCGTCGATCCAGTATTATATTAATTTCGGCTGATTTTGAAATGTTAAACTACTACGCTGAACTTAAATGATCGCACAAGCGAGTTATACTGTGGTTCTTGTTATTCTAGATATATCAATAATGTTTCAACCGCGAGCTATCTCAAATTCTTATGGGAATCTAGGACTAACGGCGTTATCTAACGAATCCATTTATTTCCTCAGAGAATATACGTCTGATGTCAAAGAAAATTGGGTGCTATTTCTTGTAGTTCGAACGAGTGCATACAGTATCTCTCATTTGTTTGTAGTTGTTGAATCCTAAATCAGCCTTGATCTAGAAGAGCTTAGATCAAAGCCTTCCAACTATGGCTATTCTACTCTTATTCTTGCTTAGACATACCGTGCACAAGGCTATATTATAGAATGCATTCCTTTATTTTCAAAAGAGTTCAATTTGGAAAAACACTTGGTATTTCTAGTAGGGCTAGATACGACATAGCGATTTCCCTGTAGTTCTAATTTAATCCTGATCCAGGAGACATTAGATAAAATGTCGTTCAGTCGTAATCATTCTGCCTTTTACACAAGGTCACTTGCTATGCAAGTACATCTCCGTAACTTTTATTATTGTATCCTGTAAATCTAGAACTACATTAATCAATTTGTATTTTAATATTTAATCATAAAGGTGCAAATTGAAAGAAATAACACATCCATAAAAACCAATGAAGAAGCCTATATGTGATCCCTAGTCCTCAGAGGTAGCAGCAGCATAATCTTCTGATAGCGTCCAAGAGTTTCAAACAAGGCGTACATTACATAATTTTGCTTCAGATAATTTATAACTTAAAACACGAAATCAAGTAAACAAGATAGCTATGGCTTATACGACTATTAGCATAAACCTACTTAATCAGGGACAGCCAAGGGTTAAACAAGGATAAGGACGTCCACGATAACGATGACGATGACAAAGATGACGACGAAGATAACAAGGAGGACGACATCAACAACAACAACAACACAGCAACAACAGCTGCAAAGACTTAAAGTGGAAAGGGTTAGCATAGTTTATGGAAAGCAAAGTTGTGATAATATATGTAAGAAAGAGGAAATATGGAAACTAAAAACAAATGTTAAGCATATCATTGTGTGACGAACGTTATCATATACTTGGAATAGAAAAAAGACTCATGAAAAATATCTATGTAGCTGTATATACCTACCTACCTACCTACCTACCTACCTACCCTCCTACCTATATATATACAGGGGTTGGATAGAATGATGGAAGCACCTAGCATCATATCATCATAATTTTGAAATATCTATAAAACCGTCAAAAGCTAGTTTATTTCTATGTTTTTTTTTTTTTTAATATTAGTATTGTTTAATATGTTTTGCTAAAATTGCTGTTCCTTTTCAGATATCATCAGAAAAAGGTAATTAAAATTCATTAAAATGACAGATCTATCGGACTTTCAAAGTGGTCAAATTGTCGGTGCTCGTATGGCAGGCGCTAGCGTTACGAAAACAGCCGAAATGTTTGGTGTATCAAAAAGTAATGTCTCGAAAGTAACGACAGCCTTTGAGAAAGAGGGAAAAACCTCCTCCTCGAAACAAAACTCCGGAAGAAAACCAAAACTTTCAGATTGGGATCGTCAAACTCTTACGCGAATTGTTAGAAAGGATCACAAAAGTACAGCTCCCAGAATTACTGCAGAGCGTAATGAATTCTACGAGGTATGGACTCGCACAAAGTTTGAATTGTTTCCAAAGGTTAGTGGTCAGTCAAAATAAATTGATAGTAGGAATGTGGAGGTTAAGCTGATAGAGAGAGAGAGAGAGAGAGAAAGATATGAGTATGTAGAAAGATGATAGGCGGTGAGCTGGCAGAAACGTTAGCACGCGGGGCGAAATGCTTAGCTTTCGTCTGCGTTACCTTCTGAGTTCAAATTCCGCCGAGGTCGACTTTGCCTTTCATCCTTTCGGGGTCGATAAATTAAGTACCAGTTACGCGCTGGGGCCTTTGTCTGTCCATGTTTGTCCCCTCTATGTTTAGCCCCTTGTGGGCAATAAAGAAATAAGAAAGATGATAGGGTAAAGAGTACAGGAGTGTCAGATAGAAGAATGGGGGTGATGGGTGGCAGAGAGAGGGAGAGATATAATAGGGGAAAGAGTAAAGGAGTGTCAGGTATGTAGTGTTAGTGCCCCTCACTTAGGTACTAACACTACATACCTGACACTCCTTTACTCTTTCCCCTATTATATCTCTCCCTCTCTCTGCCACCCATCACCCCCATCCTTCTATCTGACACTCCTGTACTCTTTACCCTATCATCTTTCTTATTTCTTTATTGCCCACAAGGGGCTAAACATAGAGGGGACAAACATGGACAGACAAAGGCCCCAGCGCGTAACTGGTACTTAATTTATCGACCCCGAAAGGATGAAAGGCAAAGTCGACCTCGGCGGAATTTGAACTCAGAAGGTAACGCAGACGAAAGCTAAGCATTTCGCCCCGCGTGCTAACGTTTCTGCCAGCTCACCGCCTATCATCTTTCTACATACTCATATCTTTCTCTCTCTCTCTCTCTCTCTCTATCAGCTTAACCTCCACATTCCTACTATCAATTTATTTTGACTGACCACTAACCAGTACACATTCCCTCTCTTCATCTCTTTATTATCTCTCTCCTCGCTTTCCTCTTCTTTTCTTTTTTTCTTTTCTTTATTCTATTCTTCCTGTTTTCGATGTGACCTTACAAATACATTCTCAACTTTTAGGTCACTTTAAATAAAACCCTCGATTCAGTAACAGTGTGTACAAACTCTATACTTTGAATTACCAATTTTAAATACTATTAGAACTTACAAGGTATTGGAATCTTATATTTATACCATTCTGCCTAAATAATGGATCTACAGATGCAATATCCACTTCACTCTCTATTTCATATCTTATCTAAAATAACTATTGCTTAACCATATTCTCACACCATCTCCGATGAAGGGATATATAAAATATCCAGGAAACAGCTGTCAGACCTATTTATAAATGTTCTAAAATCTTTCACAGCCTTGGATTTTTATCTCATTCTCAAAAATGTTATATATATATATATATATATATATATATATATATATATATGCACGTATGTATGTATGTATGTATGTATGTATGTATGTATGTATGTATGTATGTATGTATGTATGTATGTATGTATAAAAGATGGAGGTGGAAATCGTATAGAAGTAAGTCTAAGTCATTTTGATTTAAGTGGGAATTTAATAAAAATGATTTTAAAACTTATGCAAAGAAAATATTACCGGTTCCGATGTATCTCATCTTATGAAATATCAGTAAAAAAATTCAAGAAAATTTGAAGTAAAAACAGTGTATCTTCTGTCTGGTGGTCAAGAACATATCTTGACATGTTTTTGACCTCCAGACAGAAGATAAACTGTTTTAACTTGAAATTTTTATAAATTTTTTATTGATATTTGATAAGATGAGATACATCGGAACCGGTAATATTTTCTTTATATAATCTTTAAAATCATTTTTATTAAATTCTGTCTCAAATTGAAATGTCTTAGACTTACTTCTGTGTTATTTCCATTCTAATCTTTATCAAGCCATATATATATATATATATATATATATATCGTACTACTACTACTACTACTACTACTACTACTACTACTACTACTGCTGCTGCTGCTACTACTACTTTCAGGTCATCCCATAAGTTCTGTCCAAATTTTGAATAAAGAAAACAAGTGATCAAATGTTATATTTAATTGAAATTTATATTTAATTGAAATTTAATCATCAATTATCTATGACTTCCTTCCATCGATTTACAAACTTTTCAATCCCATCAATGTAAAACTCTTTTGGTTTCAAAGCGAAGAACTCTGAAATGTCAGTTTCGACCTCCTCCTGGCTTGCGAAAGTTATGTTCCCCAAATGAGTCTGTAAACTACGAAACAAATGGTAGTCTAAAGGAGCAAGGTCGGGAGAATAAGGTGGATGAGTAATTTTTTCCAAACCAGGCTCTTCGATCTTCTGTGATGTGATCTTTGCAGTGTGGGATCGCGCATTGTCTTGATGAAACATCACTCCTTTTCGATTCACTAAAGCGGGTCTTTTTTTCTTCAAAACTTGGTTCAAACGCTCTAATTGCTGACAGTAGACTTGATCATTGATTGTTGCATTAGGTGGTAACAATTCAAAGTAAATTACTCCTTTACAATCCCTCCAGATAGAGAAAAGAACCTTTTTTCCCTTCACGGTTGTGGTTGAGCCTTTTCCTTTTACCAAGCCACTATTTACGACGTTTAACATTTCGATAGAAGATCCATTTTTCGTCATCAGTCACAAGTCTATCCAAAAAGGGTGACGTGAGTTCGCGAGAATGGAGAGTAGAGCAGATGTCAACTCGGGATTTGCAGTTGCTTTCGAACAATTCATGAGGCACCCATTTTTCAAGTTTAGGAACCTTTCCAAGGTGTTGGAGATGACGATGAACAGTTGTATGGTTTGAACTAAGCTTTTATTTCCAATTCTTCAACTGATAATGCAGGATTTTCTTCAAGTAATGCCTCAAAGAGTTTATCATCAAACTCAACTGGACGTCCTGTTCGATCTTCATCTTCAAGGCTGAAATCTCCACTTCTGAATTTTACAAACCATCTTCTGCAAGTTCTTTCATTCAAGCATTCTTTCCCATAAACTGAGTGTATGTTTCGAGTCGCTTCGCAGAGATTCCTTTTTTGTACTCATAAAGCATTATGTGCCTTAAATGCTCTTTGGATACTTCCATGTTAGAAAGGGTTATAATGAAAGAAATTTTAATTCTATTACTCTGTAAAATAATATTTAATTAGTTTAAATGTACAAAAATGCATAAAAATAATTTTTAATTCCATTAGACATTCTAAAATACTATTAAATTTCATTCAATTTTAAAAAAGGTAAAATCGGAGAGAACTTATGGGATGACCTGATACTTCTACTACTACTACTACTACTACTACTACTACTAACACCACCACCACCACCACCACCGCTGCTGCTGCTACTGCTGCCTTTGCTGTTGCTGCTACTGTGGATGCTGCTGCTGCTGCAACCACCCGGCATTACCCATTCCTCCCCTTGACTATGTCACATTACCGTGAATGACTGCCATATGTAACTAATTGCTTGCCTAAACGATTAATATTGTTTCTGTGTGTGTCAATTGGTTTGTCATTCAATAACAGCTGCACTTGCTGTGTCTCTCTTTGTACATTTGCTTTCGTTCTCTGTCTTCACATATGAATGCGTCGTTTCTGTCTCCCTCTTTTCATTCTATCTATCTATCTATCTATCTATCTATCTATCTGTCTATCTGTCTGTCTGTCTTCTGTCTGTCTGTCTGTATGTATGTATGTATGTATGTATGTATGTATGTTTGTATGTATGTATGTATGTATATAAAATAGTTCTCGTAACATATATACATACATACGAACATACATGCTATGAAAAATTATCCCTTCTGTTTATATATCTCTTCCTTTCATTGTCATCTGGTAGGAAGAGAAAGAGAGAGAGCTGAACTTGGAATTCTAATTCTTTAGCAAGGCATATACAGTTGAGGATGCAAATATAAGGATTTTTACAATCACATAGTGGAAAAGAGAAAAGTGTTTATATTTTCTAAAGGGGTAGCAAAATTTACGGAACAAACGTAGGCCACCTTAACGTAATGTTGACCCTTTGAATTGCACCCACCTCCGTCGTATCTCAAAATAATCGAATATTTTCGGTGCACTTTGGAGCAGCAAATGGGAAGACGCTTCTATTCGCTAAAACCTGTACGAGTTAATTCTGTGACTATGAAAGCTGTACCAGTTGAGTACTGGGGTCAATTTAATGATTTACCACCTCCACCCTACGAAATTTCTGGTCTTGTGACAAAAATTATTGTTATTATTATTATTATTATTATTCAGTAGTTTTATTTTTATAACGTGCTTTCACTTCACTACCGAGCGCAGCTCTGTGCGCCTTGGGTATGTGCTGTGGTTTGCTGTGGTGCTCTTATGTTTACTGTATTGAAAGTGTTTTGCGTAGAATGTGTGCAGTACCCAGTAGTGCAATTTTCTGTATGTTATATATATTTGTAAGTCCTGGTGTTTTTGTTATGTATTTGTCTGAATATTTTTTTTTTTATTATTATTATTATTATTATTATTATTATTATTATTATTATTATTATTATTATTATTATTATTATTATTATTATTATTATTATTATTATTATTATTATTATTATTATTATTATTATTATTATTATTATTATTATTGGCAGCGAGCTAGCAGAATCGTTAGCACGCTAGACGAAACGCTTAGTGTTATTTCGCCCGTCACTACGTTCTGAGTTCAAATACCGACGTGGACGACTTTGCCTTTTATCCTTTCGGGGGTAAATAAATTAAAAGTACCAGTTGAACACTCGGGTTGATGTGATCAACTAATCCCCACCGCCCCCAAGTTACCCTCGTGGCAAAAGTTTCAAATAATTAGTTCGCCTGTCTTTACGTTCTGAGTTCAAATTCCACCGAGGTTGACTTTACCTTTCATGCTTTCGGGGGTCAATAAAATAAGTATCAGTTGAAAACTGGGGGTCGATGTAATTGACTCATCGCATCCCCAAAGTTGCTGCTCTTATGACAAAATTGGAGCTGGCAGAGTTGTTAGCACGTTGCACGAAATGCTTAGCGGTATTTCGCCCGTCGCTTCGTTCTGAGTTCAAATTCCGCCGAGGTCGACTTTACCTTTCATCTTCTCGGGGTCGATAGATTAAGTACCAGGGAAATTCTGGGGTCAATGTAATCGACCAGTCCCCTCCTCCAAAACCTCGGGCCTTGTGCTTATAATAGAAAGGAATTATTATTATTATTATTATTATTATTATTATTATTATTATTATTATCATCAGCAGCAGAGATGTAGCATTGCTATTGCAAGTACATGAATTCATCTAATGAATTGAAACCTCACTGAGATCGATTTTGTTTTTTAACCATTCAAAGTTGATAAAATTATGTAGCAGTTATGTATGTATTGAGAGTTTAAATTTGTCTTTAATGATTATCGTCCCTGTCACCTTTTGTCTATGTAAGAAATTATAACTTGGAATATAATGAAAAACGTTCTACACATAGGGATCACCAGCCCATTTGAAATAACTAGTGGTGTTGTAAGCATTCCAGTATATGTGTATACGTGTGTGTGTATGTATATGAGTCTAGGAGTATGCGCATGTGTATGTATGTATGTCAGCGTTTATATATCTATAAGGTTTCCTGTTTATCTATCTATAGATATATAAGTTCCAAAACATCAGCACTATCATCATCATTATCACCACCACCACTACCGCCGCCGCTGCCGAAGCAGCAGCAGCAGCAGCAGCAGTAGCACCATCCACTGCCTATGTCTCTCCTATCCCTCATTTCCACCTTTATCACTAACATCAACAATGCCACCTTCACTACCACCACTGTTAGCCCCACTGTTACTACAACCCACACAAATAACTACTATTACTATACGAATGCCGCCAACCC
>NC_142937.1:42355092-42362592 GCF_046866305.1 Octopus bimaculoides | reverse complement strand
GTCTCTATTAATTCCTCGCCGTTGCTGTCATGATCATTTTCTACTTATACACCACCTCACCTTTCAACGTCCTCCTTTTTCACCTTCTCCTCCTCGTTTTTTTCTTCTTCGTCTTCTACGCTTGTTTAAACCTGCGTCACCTGCAGGTGATGGCGGTAACTGTGGTGACTTTCGCGTTGTTATTGTTGTTATTGTTGTAAGTGGTGATAGTCGTAATGCTGTCAGTGGTGGTGTGGATAGTTATCATAAAGTTGGTTGAGGTGGTGTTTGCAGTTCTATTAGTGTAAATGTGGTTGATGGTATGCTGGTGGCACGAAGTTGCTGCTACTGTTGTTCTTGCTAATGTTGTTCTTGTTGTTGCTGATGTAACATACTCGGACTCTGACCAAATAGACTTCTTATCGAAAACATTCAAATTGGGACCAACTATAAAATTTATGTCATAACCACAATCTATCAGACATTTTATTATCCAGGTCGTAGGATGTGAATTGATAGCAATTCAGATGATATTCCTTGCAGATATAGTGAGTGCTTAACATTCGCTCTTTGGCTTTTTAAGCAGTGTTGATATGAGTGGCGCTGGTGATGGTGGTGTTTATACTGTAAGCTTTTTTCAGGAAACTGAAAGGAGAGAGACAAATTTGAGCAACTGTATTGATACATAATGACTTACATATTATGACAGAAACATACAAACACTCGTTTAACCCATTACCTCCCATAATTCTATTAACTGGAATTTTTTAATGAAACTTTGATTTCTAGCATAAAACAGCCTTAGAAACACACTGGAATGATCAAAATAACATTTCAAAATAACATTTCAAAATAACATTTTAAATAGAAATAAGCGAGATATTGGGTGAAAAATTAGCAAACCTCATTTGAATATCAAAGAAGTATACTTAGTAGACATAGCAAAAAGGTTAGATATGTGTGAATATTGACAGATAATTACGAAATTTGTAATTTTTAAGTGATCTCATATGAGATCACTGGTAGGTAATGGATTAAGCCGTTTGATACGTCCCACAAAACTTGAAGTTTTTGTCAGGTTTTATCGATTCCAGTAATTACTATGATACATATTTTATTGATATTGGAATGTCTAACAGCAGATTCGACATCGGGCAGGAACTTAGAATGTAAATTGAAGTAACGATTAACTTAAAATATTCTGTCCAATCATCATTTATATGATTCAATCTTCCTTATAGCATTAATCTTCGTTCGATCATGTACAGTATCTTCTTAGACGTCGTATATAATAATATCCTAAGGTCTTCAACGAAAACAACGTTAAGATGAGCTACAGTTGCAACGTAAACTTCGTTGATATCAAAGAAAGACAAACAAGAAAAACTTTCAGTCGGAATATGAAAACACTTATTGTCTTATTCAAGAGTATTTAAAATTTTTAATAACAGCAATTATTTACATTGGCAAAAGGCCCGAAATTCTGGTGAGAATTGTAGAATTGATTATGTGTACTACAATATACGTTTTTGTACTTTATTTCATAAACCTCGGGAAGCTGTAAATGAAAGTCGATATCTCGCTAAAGGTGATGGAATATGTTTGCGAGCGGGACACAATGAGGGTACAGTAGTTAATACCAAGTATATTTCTTTACTGTAAAGTACAACTGTCGGTGTGGGATGCACAGATGCGATAGCTCAGCTATGAAAAGACTGGTGTGACTAAAACCCAAGCCAGACATTTATGTCACATCTTTCGGTCGAGACATCAGGTGTGAAAGAGTTGCATTGGTCTGGGTAAGTCGCCCGGTCAGGCGATGATAATGATGATGATGATGATGATGATGATGATGATGATGATGATGATGAGGAGGAGGAGGAGGAGGAGGAGGAGGAGGAGGAGGAGCAGGATACCGACGACGACGACGATGGTGAAAATTATCTACCTCGGTAGAATGAGAAAGAAGTCTAACTTCTGCGGGGTTTAAATTCAGAATTTCTAGAGGCACAGTTCGACACTTCATGAGAACTGAAACAACATCCCAAATTCACATCCCCAAGCGTATTCCAGAACAATAATAGAATACAAGAAATAAGTATCATCACTCGATCTACTTCAGATTACTTCAACTCAGTTATCTCCCTTATTACAGTATTTGGCTTGGTACATGTATGAATATCACAACATCCATTCACACATCCCATCCTCTCCTGAAATCAGTGGTATCAGCTAACAGGGGATCCTGTTGTTGATTAATTCTGATCTGGAAAGGTCAAACAGTTTATAGCACCAGTGCGTGGGATAAGTAAATATTCATCGTGGATTACAAGTATGTATGTATGCCTTTATATATGTATAAATATATACGTATATGCAAATACGGGTGTGTGTGTGTGTGTGTGTGTGTGTGTGTGTGTGTGTGTGTGTGTGTGTGTCTATACACATATGCGTATATGTATGTGTAGTAGGCATAATGGTCTATATATAAATACGTAGATTTGCATATTTGTATACATATACAAATATATATCTCTCTATGTCTGTATCTACTTTCTCTGTCAATGTCTATCTATCTGTCTGTCTGGCCGTCTCTTTCTCTCCCTCTCTTTTTATATTCATATATATATTAGCGTATATGAGTGCATGTATGTATACATACACAGACATACACACACGCAAACACACAAGCACTCACACACGCACGAACACATACACACACGCACACATATCAGTGCGTGTCTGCATAATAGGTTACAAAAACGCCCAACTAAAACAGTTACAGAGGGGCAAATTATAAATTTTTTCTCGAAAGAAAGTGAGCAAGAAACAATATATTTATGACAAACTAACAAATAATCGCCTACACAGCCAAACATACCAACAAACACATGCATTTATGGATAGGTATGTACATACATATACATATGTGTGTGTCTATGTGTATGTATATATATATATATATATATGTAATATACCTGCCTATATACATAATGCTATGTGTGTGTGTGTGTAAGATAAAAAAGAGGGGTGTTAGAGGAGTGATAAAATGGAAAATAGTGGAAAGAGTGAGTGTGTTTAGAAAGCATGAAAAGAAAATAATTGTGAATGCTATGCGTATGTATATATTGCATAGTATGTATGCGTATGTATGAGTACCTCCAAGTATATGTGTGTGTGTGTGTGTGTGTGCGCGTGCGCTCGTTCGTATATATGTGTGCGTGGTGATGTTGGGTGGGTGAGACGCCTAAAATAAAGTAAAGAAAATACCAAAATTGAAGCAGCTGCTTTTAAGGGCAGGGGGTACGTGTGATCGGTTTAAGTTAACATATTTTGGGGGGTAGAAACAGGTTTAAGAAGACACATGAAGATGTCAGAATATTGTAGATTTTATTACCATTTCAGACGCAGTAGCAGCAGCAGCAACAATTTTTCCTACCTATCTCCACATTGTGCCAGACGGAAGGACTAAGCTACTAAATAAACAAAAATAAAAGAAATTATCCGACACATGCCAATTTTAGAATATTGTGAGAATTTCTGGTGTGGTATATAGATTAACATTTTCTTCATTTATGAAACTCCTCTATATAATATATTGCTATACTACATAATAACATACAACACCAACCGCAGGCCACATATATATCATCCTCTATCATTGCTACCTTATTACAGGCTACTTTTTATCATAGACCCTGCTACCTTTGCATAGACCACTGCCACTACATCACAGGCTACTTTTACCCACCACAGACCATTCTACTATACCGCACAACAATGTACAATGCATTATTTTCGCCCCACGAACCATTTATATTAAACCGCAATCTATTTCTACTATATTATAAGCTATATCTATTACACCATAAACTACTTTCGATCCGAAGCCCTCAAAAATTTTTTTTTTTTTTTTAGTACCAAGGATCTGTCTCATGCAAGATAGGTTTTTCACTAACCGTGGTATCACACGCATAGCAAAGCAAAATGAGATGCATAATATATAATTTATTTATTACATATATAATTCATATATGAGGCAAAAACACCCTGCAAACTGCGATAATCTATAAAATGGAAATTGAATTTTAAAATTCATTCTGTGCGGCCCCGTATCAAATGGTCCAAGGCCTGGTGCGGATCCGCGTTCCAATGGTTAAGGTCCCCTGAATTGGACCACACAGCTGATCTTTTCTGTCATACAACATATGTCATATACCATATCTCTCACATCTAGAACCCAATAGGTCGCTTCTACCGTACTCTAGATCCTCATTACAGACTACTTTTACCATTCTATGAACCACTGCCACCACACACCGAACCACTCCTAGCACACCAAACCACTCCTAGCACACCAAACCAATCCTAGCACATCAAACCACTCCTAGCACACCAAACCACTCCTAGCACACCGAACCACTCCTAGCACACCGAACCACTCCTAGCACACCGAACCACTCCTAGCACACCGAACCACTCCTAGCACACCGAACCACTCCTAGCACACCAAACCACTCCTAGCACACCGAACCACTCCTAGCACACCAAACCACTCCTAGCACACCAAACCACTCCTAGAACACCAAACCACTCCTAGCACACCAAACCACTCCTAGCACACCAAACCACTCCTAGCACACCGAACCACTCGTAGCACACCGAACCACTCGTAGCACACCAAACCACTCCTAGCACACCAAACCACTCCTAGCACACCAAACCACTCCTAGCACACCAAACCACTCCTAGCGCACCAAACCACTCCTAGCGCACCAAACCACTCCTAGCTCACCAAACCACTTCTAGCACACCAAACCACTCCTAGCACACCAAACCACTCCTAGCACACCAAACCACTCCTAACACACCAAACCACTCCTAGCACACCGAACCACTCCTAGCGCACAACGGATTATCACTTCTTGTAGTCATAGTGTTTACACATTACCTATAAACAAGAATATGCTTTCCGATATATGTTGCTTGTCTGATAGTTACTGGTTAGGTTAATTCAGATAAGAAGTTTCTTCTACATAAATATAGGACAAGGCGTAGATAAAGTTTGAATATCTGGTTGGTCTCTTCAACGACTCAACTTTACGTCTGATGTTATTGTTTTTGGTTAGATATAAGCTAACCGTAATCAAGAATCATGATCAAAGACATAGCAGAGAACTATGATTTTCTGAGAACTTTACCATTATATATTTTAATAATATATATTGTATAATTATTCAACACGATATGGAGTAGAGTAGCCTGTTTTTTCTAGTAGGCTCAAATATTATGTATGGCCTTTTCCCCTAATTAGACACCTTTTTTCATGAAGGCATTTTTTAACAAAAGATCAGCTCTAATTTTATGACATCTGAATATAGATTTCGCTGTTGTTTCAAGAGGTTCAAGTGATTATGTATAGATACTCCCTATAAATCACATTCCAGTGGTGGTGATCACATCCTGTATATATATATATATATGTCCAATGTATCATCCTTTTCTTTATAAACAACAGAAAATAATTTTAGGGCGACTTAACCGCTATATCTCGTAGATCCAATGACCAAGTATGTATAAAATTTCGTTTTGAAAAATACAGATATGACCAACTAGTTTCGCTTTTCTATGACTCATCAGAATTCATTCAGCGTACAATTTCGAATGACATAGCCGACGAATTTAAGCTGGCATTCTGTCTGTCAAGACGACAAAGTTCCAGATGATCCGATCAACGGAACAGCCTACTCGTGAAATTAACGTGCAAATGGCTGAGCGCTCCTCAGGTATGTGTGTCTTTAACGAAGTTCTCATGCAGATTCAGCGTGAAACAGAATGCAACAAAGCTGGGCCTTTGAAATACAGGTACTACTCATTTTCTTCCAGCTGCGTGGACTGGAGCAATGTGAAATAAGATGCCTTGCGTCGCCTGGAATTGAACTCACGATTTTACGATTGTGAGCCGAATATCCTAATCACTAAGACACGTGCCTTCAGAGCCAAAGAATATTATCGATTGAAATGAAATATAATTGTTTACTGCTTAACTCATATACATATTAATACAGGTTATTCAGATATTGGGCTTCTGAGATTAATTCCTAGGGTACGAATACAGTATAAATTGCCATTAAATCAAGATACGAACTCATACACAAATATATCTAGTATCTGTGTGTGTGCGTGTGTGAAGGTATGTATGTATGTATGTATGTATGTATGTATGTCGTGGAGGCGCAATGGCCTAGTGGTTAGGGCAGCGGACTCGCGGTCATAGGATCGCGGTTTCGATTCCCAGACCGGGCGCTGTGAGTGTTTATTGAGCGAAAACACCTAAAACTCCATGAGGCTCCGACAGGGGATGGTGGCGAACCCTGCTGTACTCTTTCACCACAACTTTCTCTCACTCTTCCTTCCTGTTTCTCTTGTGCCTGTAATTCAAATGCCAGCCTTGTCATACTGTGTCACGCTGAATATCCCCGAGAACTACGTTAAGAGTACACGTGTCTATGGAGTGCTCAGCCACTTGCACATTAATTTCACGTGCAGGTTGTTCCGTTGATCGGATCAACTGGAAACCTCGACGTCGTAAACGACGGAGTGTCAAAAACAGCAACACAACATGTATGTATGTATGTATATGAGGTTACATGTATATTTATGAAACAAGAGTGTTGATGGTTGAAATATTGTAATACAGAAGTAAAGTAACAAATGATGAAGATGGACAAGTTCTAACAATGCGGGAAGAGAAAGTTGAGGAACCTTTACACATTTTAGGTACAAAAGCTCATTATCAGAACTAAACTGTCTACAAACGTGTTAACTAGAAATATATAAAGTTACTCAAACTTCCTTTTTATCATTGTTAGAAACTCTCTCTTCATTATTTGCTATTTTCTCATATCTATCTTATTTATCTATCTATCTATCTATCTATCTATCTATCTATCTATCTATCTATCTATCTATCTATCTATCTATATATATATATATATATATATATATATATATATATATATATATATATATATAAAACAAATAGTAAATGAGTATATGCATATATACGTACAGGTATGTGCATACCGACATCCACCTGTATGTATAGGTGCATATCTGGGTACAGGACATTGCAAACAAACGTAGACGAGAACACACGAGCCACATAGAGAACATTCTCCTTCATCAGCCACCCACGTTTTAACACCGGCGTTTCGACGAGCTTGGGCAGGACGCATCGCTAAAACGGCTCGTCCCATGGATCGCAGATTAAATTTGTATACGCAAATTAAATCTAGCCATGGAGGAATGTAGTGGCTGACAAAAAACAAGACAGGAAAACAAACAGAAAAGGCTTTACGGCCAGACGAGAAAAATTATGTGTGTATGAACGCGATGAGGCACGGACCCGAGAGGGACAAAGTGGTGCGTGCGTTGCTTGGCGAAAGCCAAGGAAGGAAAGGATTATTGACCGGAAGCATGTGACCATGCCGGTGTAAAGGGAAGAGAGAGAAACAGAGG
>NC_142937.1:42337592-42350092 GCF_046866305.1 Octopus bimaculoides | reverse complement strand
TCTTATTCAAAGAAGTCTAGACATGTATTATGTTCTTAGTCAAGACACTTGAATATCAAATGTCAGTTCCCCTTCTCTGTAGGTTGGTGTACTTTATTCTTTGGCAGAGCTTCAGAATGACTCTGCAGCTTTCAGGAGCCATTTGTATTTATGTACCAAACACTTCCTCGACTTCATGAGGAGTTTTCTCTCTTCACTATGTACCCTCTGCATACTAAACCACAACGCTAACGATGAGGCAAACACCAACGTCATTTCCTATGCTACATACCTTGCATTCATGTTGTATTGTCCCGCATATTGTACAACAAGTCTATGGACAGGTTATTCACACATCAGTTCGGGTTGCTTTTTTCGCTCAGCTCTCAATGTTGAAAACCAAATACCCGATGCCATAAACCCTTCCTCAACAAATGAAGGAGATAAGGCTTTACATATAGGCTAAAGTTTCTTCCAGAAGTTGCTTTATAAGCATAAGGGAAACTCCAACTAGCAGAACCCGTAGTGCATCGGACAAAATGCTTCCCAAGATTTTGTTCGTTTTTCTGTTCTAGGCACAATTTCCGTCGAGGTCGGCTTTGCCTTTCATCCTTTCGGATCCGATAAAATGAGTACCAGTTAATCACTGGGATTGATTACATCGACGAGCGTTTCCACTCCAAAGTGTCAGACCTTGTGCCTTATTATAAATCATTATTATTATTATTGAAGATGCAGAGATATGGATTTTCCTCTGTGCGTCGCTTTTGGCATGGAGATTTTTTTTTTTTTTTTGGTTACATATCACTGCCATGTAGAGATTCCCTCACTTTTAGGCATAATATTCAGTCTCTCTGTGAGTAGAAACGTAAGCAGCAGGGCTACTGTAATATCTGCATTGAAACTGGCTTTTGTTCTTCGTTTGGGAAAACGTATACGTGTTGTTTCTGTTGTTGTTCTCGTCTTTGTCGTTTTTGCTTCTCTTCCTCCTCATCATCATCGAGGTGCTGAGGTTAATGCTAATGATATTGATGATATCGTTGCATTGTGCCTAGAACTGTAAGTATGCATTTAGGAAACCTACAAGGATATCACGAAGTACATGCGCTTCTCCATGCGCCTTTGTTAGTGTTAGTGACAACCAGATCATTCCTGAGCAAGCAGACTTAATGATTAATGATATTCCAGGCATATGTCGCTAGCAGCCGTCTCATAATTTAGAGAAAGGTTTTGGACCATTCATCCGTATTTTTCTTGTCTGATTCCTTTTTTAAAACAAAGTATACCACGAGGAAAAATTTAGCTACTATTTCAATTACGTTGAGCGACCATATTAAGTTGCCCATGATGATACCAATTTTCCATGTGTTGATACTAGTTCTTCATGTGTATTGGTTGGCAGTAAAGTAGGGGTAGAGGCAAACTAAGGGGTTTCTGAAAATTACATTTCAAATTGGAATTTTAGGGGCCAATGTGTGACAAATTGCCAAGTCTCGAGTAAAAATAATGTTTGTTATTACCAGTCAGATGTGACTGGGGTTGGAATGTTGGGTAGGGTAGGAAACAAGATGTAGGGAGACGTTATTTGCAGTGGTAGGAATGGAATTAGCATAGGGTAGGGTGTCACTTTTGGTAAATGTTATCTTTCTTCAAGGAGAATGCCTTCGAAACATCTCTCATTATGACTTGTATGTGTGTATGTACGGGGTAGGGAGTAGCGTCTATGAAATGCATGCGTGCGTATGAGTGCTCGTATTTCGATATTTGCGTGCTCTTATTATATTTGAATATAGTTATGCATGTATGTATATATATATATATATATATATATATATATATATATATATATATATATATATATATATATATATATATATATATATATATATATATATATATATATATATATATATATATATATATATATATATAATATATATATATATATATATATATATATATATATATATATATATATATATATATATATATATATATATATATATATATATATATATATATATATATATATATATATATATATATATATATATATATATATATATATATATATATATATATATATATATATATATATATATATATATATATATATATATATATATATATATATATATATATATATATATATATATATATATATATTATATATATATATATATATATATATATATATATTATATATATATATATATATATATTATATATATATATATGTATATACACAGGCACATATTTCTACAGGACGTAAAAAAAAAAACGTGAACAACATGAGAAACGAGACACGCAACACAAAGAGCAATCCCTTCATCAGTTGTCCACTGTTTTATCTACGCCGCATTTCGAACGTTTAGCGTTCAAAATGCGGAGTAGATAAAACAGTGGACAAGTAATGAAGGCATTGTTCTTTATGCTGCATGTCTCGTTTTACTATTTGTTTCTTTCGTTTATTGAAAAAGTTCGTTTTCCATGTTTTTGTTTTTCATGTGGTTCACATTCGAGTGAATTTATTGCATAACCGTTTTATCGAGAGTCGGTTTATATGTGTTATTAGTTGTTTCAATACATCTCAAGGACAAGTACGCTATATTCTACATGGCTCAATTTCAACTAACTGCTTCGCACAAATAATATAAATACACTCCTAAATGATACCAAGATTGACTGGTGAGCTATCCAGAGCTAGATTCAATATCCATCAACCTGAACCAGCATGACTCTTCGTTTATAGCTGTGTAATGTTCTGTGAAGGACAACAGTGTCTCCATATAGACGCAGAGATATATCTAGTTCATATACAGTTGCAGTCATTGACGGCTGTCTATCACGGACAGAGGGTGGTGTGTGGTGATACGCGAGTATTCTCTGCTCACTTTCAACTCTGGCTGTGCTTCATATGACTCAATTGGGGCACTACTATATATGTAAACAACACTAACCTTAAAATAGTTGCGGCTGGCGGTAATAATGAAAGTTTTGATAAATTTCGTTTGAAAATCTCATCATACCACTTAACTCGGGGTGCCACATATCCCGATGTTCGACTTGCGTGTGGGAATCAATGAAAATTAAGTTGAAGAGGGTACTGTGATAGCTGGAGTGTTGGATGTAGAGACGTTAATATCACGATACACGTCTGTCAAGAAACATATGTGTAAGAGCAGCCAGTCTATATATATTATACGATCTTAAGTACAAATCTCTAGTGGAGGCCGGTTTTATAGTTCCTAATGTATGAGCTGATGCTCTGCTTTATTATGTTTGTTTAAGTTCTTCAGTGGCACTGAAGTCTTGTGTTTTGTTTTATTTTCTTCTTTTGAATAATTCTCATGACAATTCATTTCCCTGAAAAATCTTGCCACTCAAGTTTAATTAGAAAATATACGTAAAATACGTATGTACGTTCGTACGTACATACATATACATACATGGTATATATATGTATATGCATACATGTTTATTATATATATATATATATATATATATATATATATATATATATATATATATATATATATGTATGTATGTATGTATATATATATATATGTATTATGTATATATACTCTGTGTGCACAAGTGTGTATGTTTATGCATACAAAGGAAACAACAGATTAATCCATACATGGTGTATAGTATCTATTTAATAGAGAATCCGTTGACAACCTTCACTACGACTACTCAGAGTACTACAAATGTAAGTAGCACGTAAGTTCGATGAGACTATGTGTGGTGATTCGCTATTGCATAATACATCCTACGTGTAATTTATGTGCATCAAAATTCGAAATGTCTCCACTATAACATGAAGCAGGCTCATAGTTGAGAGCCTAAGTGAGACCATTACAATGGAAACGGCTGTAAGCTAATGAATTTCATGAGATAATGGTATATACTCTTGTTATATCTATTCTTATTACACTTCTGTACTGCACTAACGCTTCGTCCACAAACAAACGCATAATGAGTTCTACACCAGGTTATTAGAATCGCACATTAAGCGAAATATTAAAACACATGTACAAGTATACACATGTGTGTGCGTAAATGCACGTGTGTATGTGTGTGTTCTTGTGTGTGTGTGTGCGCGCGTATATATATATATATATATATATATATATATATATATACATACATACACTTTCATGTGCAATCGCAATCGCACATTTATATTTAGTCCGAACTCAGACAACCATGCATGCACACACATCTACAGTTATGTGTGCATGCATGAGTGTGTGTGAGTGTGTGTTTGTATGTATCATATACGTATCTACAAAATTTGCTCAGCTGTCATGAAGACATTTTCGCATCTTTAAATACACGACCGTTTCAACAAAGATGGCGCCGAAATCCAATATGCTAGAAACTGGATGGCTGGTAAGGTTGATGGGTTGCTTATTAGATGAAGATATTATAGTCGAATGGTTGTAGATAGAAAGGGCGTTAGTTGAGACATTTAACATTTTAAGTGGGTTCCTTATGTAAAATACTTCAGGTTTTTGTTTTGTTTAGTGTTTTTGCTTCAATCTACAGAAGATACGTTCGTGAAATATATCGTGATGCACTACATTTTAAATACTGTAAGAAGTTTCTACGCACTCTTGATATATACTAAAGACTCAGATGTTCACATACGCATATACATGCACAAATATCTACATTAATATAGGTACATATACACTAATATACGCACATACATATTGGTTACAATCTGAAACTTTGCGAACGTACGCATTCGCTCAGATAAATTAAATCGGAGTGGAATATAAACATATGAATCAAAACAGATTGTGATATATATAAACACAATCTCAGAGTTATATATTATATACATATAGCTCATATAAAAGGACGTGCATGTACGCGTGCACACACGTGTGCGCAGCAACGGACACGCACGCGCACGCGCATATACACAGTGCACATGTGTATATGTCTCTCTGTATGTATACATGTGTGTATCCCAGCTTCCGTTGTATATATGCTGTTGAGAACGCAAAACATTCTCTTGGACGGGACGCTAATCGGTCGCAAATTTAATTGACAGCTATTATTGTTCGGTAAGATAACGTGCGCTAGTGCGCAAGGTGATAAGCTCATGATTATAAGATCACGCGGTCAATCTATGGACCAGGTAGTACGTTGTATCACCAAGCAATTTACTATATTTTCCATCGTTTCGGTCCAATTACCTGTATATACATACATATATATGTGTGTGTTTGCGCATATGTGTGTGTGTTTGCGCATATGTGTGTGTGTTTGTATCGATATATATTACTTGTGTGTGTATTCATTACTTTCCGAAAATTTCCGAAAAAGTTTATTCATTACTTTACGAAAATTTCCGAAAAAGTGTATTCATTACTACTCCGAAAATATGTATGTGCATACACATGCATATAAGTGCGCACACAAACACCTACACGCATATGCACTTATAGATACATAGACACCTCAACATACATACAGGCATACAGTTGAATGCCAGTAGCAGCACACGCATCCAGATCTCACAAATTACACACAACACTCTCAGAAACGTACTTATTGTAGATTATCCACTGAGGTTATAAGGAAGCTAAGAAAAAATGGTAGATGGCCGCGACAGGAAAGCCTTTTATGAAAGATGAACAATTATCTCGATGGACTTAACAACATCAACGATAGCAGTAGTAGCAGCAACGGCAGCATAAGCAGCAGCAGCTACACTGAAATCAACGTAAGTTAACCTATAAGGCGGCGAGCTGGCAGAAACGGTAGCACGCCGGGCGAAATGCTTAGCGAAATTTCGTCTGTCTTCACGTTCTGAATTCAAATTCCACTGAGGTCAACTTTGTCTTTCAACCTTTCGGGGTCGATAAATTAAGTACAACTTGCTTACAGGGGTCGATCTAATCGACTGGCCCCCACTCTCCAAAAAACTTCGGGACTTGTCCCTAGAGTAGAAAAGAACATAATTTAAGCAAACAACAATAGAAATAGTTACTGTGGTATATAGAAGAGCAGTAGAAAGAGAGTAATTATTATTTTATTTTTGTCTCTTATCTTTTATTTGTTTCAGATATTGGACTACAGTCATGCTGGAGCACTGTCTTGAAGGGTTTTGGACGAACAAATCGACCTCAGCACTTCTATGTTGTTTCAAGATTGATACTTATACTATCATTTCATTTTGCCGAAACCCTAGGTAACGGGTACGTAAACAAACCAGCACCAGTTTTCAAGCGGTGGGAAAGTGAGAAAGAAGCACAAAAGTAAACATATATACATCTCCCATATAATATATATATATAATTTCTTAAATATACTCAAATACCCAAAATTTCAAGGAGTTCCTGCCTTAAAAACAGGAACTAAACCACAGTTATTTTGTGTTCTTTGCTACATTGGTTTCTATCAGAAGAATTTTTATTCATTAAGATAGAAGAAATACGCATAATTATATATATATCATTTTCGTTCCAACATTCTACTAAACAACCATGCACAACAAACCCGTACCACACGCAATAATTACCAATGACGGCCCCCTAAAACACCACATCAGAACATGGAATAAAGGGACACATTTTTCAATACCGTTCCAAGAACCCACACCATAAATCACAACAACGCACCCCGCAAAAACAAGGAACAACTACATAGTAGCTACCGTCCCAACCACCGCAATCATTTTTTAGACCCAATACGCAAACACAGAGACACAAGATAGCACCAAACAGAGAGGAGGAGCCAAAAGTAATAAAAATTATCAATCTAACTCACAAAGAATTGACAGCAAACCAAATCAGTATACTCTCCAAAGGGCTCAAGTTTACACTCACCCCACAACGCCCCAACTACAATGAAATGAAAGAAGACATCGCGGAATTCTGTAGAAAATTACGACTCGGTAAGGAGCTATACGACAAATAATACAACGAGGACGAATCGTTGGTCCGAAATAGAAGTAACTACACCCTTTCAATAGGTAAAAACAAAACTCTTGATTCCTGTGAATGCATTTCGAATTACCCATACCAACATATGCACAAACAAAAACATAAACCAAACTTCAGCAAAAAAGAATGGGCTGAGCTGAATAAATTAAAAGATGACAAAACATTAACAATAAAGGGAGTGCAGATGTCTTAATGGACACATTATTCTATATAACTCTAGTACTATCCATATTGGAAGACACAACATATGAAAAGGCCCAGCACTACAGTCAGCAGAAAATAATGAGAGACCTAAAATCCATGTTAAACCCATACAGAGAAGGGCTCACCGACAAAGAATATGACTATATGACCAATTTCAAAAGTAAAACCAGTCAATTCTACGGTATTTCCAAGATACACAAAAGTGAGAAAATAAGTAACGCATGCAAGATAGCCACAGACATAATAATCAAAGCCCCTACTCCTAATAATCTCAAATTGAGACCTATAAAAGCAGGTCCCGCATACGAAACCCACCGCTTCAGTAACTTTTTAGACATCCTCTTAAAACCATTCCTTAAGCATGCCAAAAGCTACGTAAGGCACGACCTGGATATGCTCAATCACCTTCCTGAAACAATAAACAAAGCACCCTACTAGTATCCTTCGATGTAGTCAACCTCTCTTCCAATATCCCCCACAACCTAGGAATAGAAGCAATTCAATTCTGGCTAGAGAATTACGCCAACGAACTCCCCCATCGCACCAAAAAAGAATTCGTGATAGGAGGGCTAAAATTCATCTTGGAGAATAACTACTTCGTCATCAAAGTCTTCTATCGACAAAAATAAGGGACTGTAATGGGTAGGAGATTGGCCCCCCTCCTTTGCTAACCTAGTCATAGGATATCTAAAAATTAGACTTTATCGTAATGTTCTAGAAAAATACGGCAGCCCATTCTCCCTCTACATAGAAAATAACTGGAAGAGATACCTGGATGACTGTTTCATTCTTTGGCATCAAAGTATAGACTTAAAGAATTCCAAGCACTCATAAACGGACTTAACGTAAACATTCAATTCACGATGGAATATAGTCTTTAACAACTTCCCTTCCTCGACATTCTCATTAAGAAATCTAACAACATAATAGAAATAGATATATATTATAAGCCCACGGAATCCAAGCACTATCTACCGTTCAACTCATGCCACCCCAGACACATCAGAATGAATATCCCCTTCAACCTAGCAAAAGGGATATGTACTATAGTTTCTAACGCAAACACCAGAGACACACGACTACATGAACTAAAGGATACACTCATCACTAGGTACTACCCACATGCACTAATTGACATATGCTTTCAACGTGCCCTTCAACCCAACATCCACGAACTCAGACATCCCAAATTAAAGAAGGGTTTACAACCAAAAGCCCTACCATACATCTCCACACAAAACCCTCTTAACAATGAAGCCTTCGACACCATCCTTCGACAACATTCTCCTGCTAAAAAAAGGACCACAGAATAAACTTAATCCTCCAAACACACACCATCATAAAAAGCAAGAGACAACCAAAATCTATGAAAAGTCTCCTAACACAAGCCCGAATACGTTCTACACATACACACGTACACACATACTACAGGCTCCCACATAGTTCTGTAAGTACCACTCGTAAGGTATTGGCCAATCCGAGGCTATAGTTGAAAATACCTGCCCAAGTTGTCGCGCAACGGGACTAAGTTTGAAGACCATGAGGTTGCAAAACGAGCTTTTTAACCACACAGTTATTCCTGCATCTCACAGTAACAACAACAACAACAACAACAACAACAACAACATTAACAACATCAGCAACATCAACATGAGCACTACCATCAACAACAATAGCAATAACAAGAAAACCTTGAACATGATTACAAGACTATCATTTCAACAGCTTCAACTCCAACAGCCGTAAGAAATACTACAAAGACAAGAACATCAGCATCAACAACAAAAATTCGGCACTGTCCTTTATTTTAAGCAGAAACATCCAACGAGGGAATCTCCATGTAGTCACTCGATCAGCTTGTCATAGCAGTCAAGTCTTCCCTAGGAGATGCAAGAGAATAATAATTTCTGAGTGAAGAAAATATATAGTTAGGTGATCATGACTGAAACATCTTTCATGATAGCCCTATTCAATGAGAGCTGACTCGGGGTTAAACAACAACAACAACAACAACAACGGCGACAACAACAATAGAAACAACAATAACAGCAGTAAATATGATTATCTATTCAGATATATTATATTTCTTCTATTCTATCCTTTAACGACGAAATTGAAATCTTATCCCAGTTTTTAGCCCTACCCTGATTTCCACCCGGCTTTTCTTACTCACCTCCGCCTTGATATTTCTGTCTGTCTCTCTATACCTCTCACTCATTTTCCTTCCCTTTCTTTCTCTCTATCTCTCACTTCATACATCAGTGTTTTCCACTACCCTGTATAGACCCCTCCCTTTCCCTCCCACACTCAAATCTCACCCCTTTCTATATTAAAAGGCTCACCGTTCCCATTCGTTCTCGCTCCATTTAACTTTAGTTTTTCGTTTTTCAAGATTTCCTAACATTACCGCTAAATGTTTACACATCCCACAATGTTTATTTATATATTTCCATCCGATGTGTGCGTGTGTATACGATATATACATGTCTATGTACGCATGTATATGTATGTCGGTGTATATATATATATATATATATATATATATATATATATATATATATATATATATATATATATATATATATACGTACATGCGTGTATGTTTATGTATAAAGAGCAACAACACCAACCACGCCACCAACATCAATGGTATCAAATGCAACGAAGCCACAACTACTAATACAAAACGAATGTAAAAAAACTAAAAACAACAACAATCACAGGCAGCTTTCACATACACATACAAGCATGCACACATGCAAGCACGCATATACATGTACCCATATGTAGGTTTGTGTGTGTATGTGTGTGTGTGTATGTACACATACAAGGGTATGAATATACATATATACCTATATGTTTGTATGTACATATGGGCACATACACACACAAACATTGACACAGACGCAAAGACACACACATGCGTGCACGCACATACATAAAGTTTAGACTGTTTCTACCCGACAATAGAATTAGAGAATTTGTCTAAATTCTTGTCATTATCTCTGGTTCTTCTCTAGATACGCCGTCAATTACTTTTAGATTTCACTCTCTAGCTCAGAAATTTTAATAGATTAAGAATTTATTTTGTATCGATTTCAAGGTTAACCGCTCATAACTTACTAATATTGATGACATTGTACCTGTTTACTTAACCCTTTTTAGTTTTAACTATGCAAAATACTCTTGACCTGGTAGGCAAGTTTGGTAGGCAGAGCAAAACAATACTGACGAGGTCAGTAGGACAGAAACTCATGTCCGTGATGTGTCTTCAACCGTGGATAAAATTCTCCTTTCCCTGGGTGTGTTATCTACTCGAAAATTTATTCCCTTTCATCTACATTTTGTTCTTAAATTATCTCTGCTCTTTTTACTTATTAAGAATCGTCACTAGTTGTGATAATTTTGTATTTAAGTTACATGCAGATGTTAATGAAAAAGAAAATATTGTAGACGCATTCTAAACACTCCCATTGACTTTTAACTTTAAGTATTGCCTCTTATCTTTCAAGAATCCGATAAATTCCGATGTACTCGACCAGAGCGATGGCTTGGCAGATTAATTTGAACACCAGTCATAATAACTTGTAATAATTTCTCATTTCCACCAGGCAGACTTTCGTAATTTTAGGGCCAATGAGATAAAGAGTTCGTCGGAGTACTGGAGGTTCTGATGGTCAAATAGTCGAGTGGTTCTGCTCGCAGTTATCTATACGCTTAAAACAGATTCGAAGGCATGGTGCATGATGAGACCAACTTATATTCGGCAGCGTGTGACGGCCGTATTTATATTTGTATTTGTTTCAGCCAATAAGCTGTGGTCATACTGGAGCACGCTATCGAAAAGTTTGGAGTCAGACTCGAGGCCTCCTGTCTGCAAAGTGATCTTCACCGTTATACATGCATACATACATACATACATACATACATACATACATACATACGTACGTACACACATACATATATACATATATACATGTATACATACATACATATATATATATATATATATATATATGTAGTTTTAGGGAAAAGAACCAAGGTTCATGAACTCATCGATGAAAATCCACTGTCACATATAGAAAAAATTATCTTTACTCTGTAAAGCTCAAGTTAATTTTAATTTTTTATAAATTGATTTTAATTGAGTTTTTACCTGTAATTTGGGATTTTGTCCTAATATTATTATTATTATTATTATTATATATATATATATATATATATATATATATATATATATATATATATACAAAAACTCCCTGTTATTGAATACATGCGCAAAGATCAACATAAGAAATACTGGTTGAACATTCCCATCAAAACATCTGTCACGTGTAAGCATAACAGTCCGGATATTGTTGTTTGGGACTGACAAGAAAAAGTATCAACCATCATGCAAGTCAGTTGTCCTGCTGTTGCGGATATCTCTTTGAACATCAAAGAGAAAGAAAATAACTGTGGACAACTGCTTCGAAACCTCCAGCTTCTTTACTCGGATTACAAATTTTCATTTATTCCAATAATAATTGGTGCATTTAGTTTTGTAAGTAGATATCTAACTGTCAGGCTGGATAAGCTTGAAGTTTTAGAAAAAGAAATCAGCCAATTGACTCGCACATCACAAACACAATCTCTAAGTGGAACAATAAAAATATGCAAGACTTTTCTCAGATTTTAAATGTGACGTTTTTATTACCTATGTTCCAACGACGAAGCTTTGTATCTTTGTTAGAAACCCGCTCCTTTAGATAATTAATAAGAGAAAAGGACATACATACATGTGTCTCGAAGTACATGAAGCTATAGATAGTAACATATAAGTATTTGGTTCCATCGAGATCCACTCTTCCAAAAAATTATTATTTACGTTATCTTGAAAATGTATAAAATTCTAATAACGTCAGCAACATGCAATTGTCACTTGTAAAAATAAAGTTTCTAAAATATTTACAGAAGTTCGGAAGTTTGCATTGGTCTTATAGTAGAACACCTCCCATGTGTAAAGATGAAGATTCTCAACCCATGAGCAGCCTTCGATTTTTTTTATCCAAGAGAGTTTTCCGACCCAATATTTACGAGCTGTTATACATACCTTCATTTGCTCCAAAAGAGAAATATATAAATATATACATGTGTGTGCGTATGTGTGTGTTATAATTCTGCATAACTAGAGCAGAACTAAATAATCATTTGTAAAATGTCAGTGAATTTATAATGCGCAATATTTGTATTAACTTCAGCCTCAAGGTTCTGTGATTTCACCGGTGTCCTCAATTCTAGGTTCCTGTATGGGCAACAAATAATATGATGTAATAAGTGTGCATGTTCTTTCATTAGATGTGGAGTAACACA
>NC_142937.1:42320092-42332592 GCF_046866305.1 Octopus bimaculoides | reverse complement strand
ACAATACACACATAAATTACTGCCGTGACTTACAATCGAGGGTGATATACTACAAGCGTGTGCTAACTTTTCGCTAGATATTTTGGTGCCCTTATAGCTGTTAGGAAAACAAAGACACCCTCTCGGCTCTGCTACGCATGAACCAGCTGAAAATCCGGGTTGTAAGAGTGGGATGTATAACGGGCTGCACTAAAAGTGGTAAATTTATGGCCTAAAACCTAAAATTTGGACTTCAGCTGTATTGGAACAATGAGTGCAGTGAATTGAAAAATATCACAAAGTGTTTTATTGATGTTCAAACCTTTCTACCAACCGACCGATTTCTCTGCAAACATACAAACGTGTGTACGTACATGCAAACATATATACATATGAACATATAAGTAGAAGCGTGAATGTATACATGCACTACGAATGCTACAAATAACAGGATATTAATGAATGCATTGTATAAAATTACTGTAAAGAACGACAGAATGACTAAGTATTTTGCACAAGACTAACAAGACAATACGTCGAACTCGTACTGACAACAACATTTGGAATATTTGACTTGTCTATTGAAGAAATCCCCTCAATTGACATTAAAAATCTGCAAGATCGGGACAGTGAATGCAGAAACAACGATGTCGACAAGGTTTAACTAAAAAACAAAAAAGAAAGCGGTAGATGTTTATGGTTAGTGCTGATAGGCTTTGATGCCGTATGATATTACTCAGACAGCACCTTCTAAAAAATATTAGCAAAAATAAATACATTAGCCAAGTGCTGGAAACTGAAGTGAACTACCTACTGCAGCTCAGCAATGAACTCCTCAAGAAGCGATGAAGTCTTTATTTCCCGCTGACTTTCCATAAAACGAGAAGTGTAGAGTTCATATCAACAAAGACCTAAAAATGAACCATACTATCAAAGCTCGTGTATGGGTTTGTTTCCTCTAACTAGTAAAAAGACAATATTCACATGAAGTATTGACTCTCCTGAACTCGCGACCGCTACATCGCAGTACATTTTGAAGGCTTTGCTTTCATAATCCAATAGTTAGTGATCGATACAAAATATAAAGAAACAAGACAGTGAAACCCTTAAAATCTCAGAATGCTCGACAATGCAACTCTTCTGTGAAGGACATGATACATGTAATCATCAGTTGTCCAAAAATATAAACGCGATACAACGTTCCACTGCGATACCATGTTGTTTACTCAAACAATATACAAAACCATCTGTATAAGAAGAGCGCCTTGATATAATTATAAACAATACCCCATTAAAGAATTTATGCATACATATCAGGCATGCATATCAATCAGCACATGGAATATTGGTAGAATATTCCCTTCAAAACTTCCATGCAGTACTAATGTATCAGACCTGACAGTTATTTCAGAGGAAACGAAAATCAGCAGAGAGAATATTGATGGGCAACTGCTTCGAAATCTGCTGCTTATCTACCATGATCTCTATCATAATTATTTATTTACATTCATACTAAGAATCATTGGTGTACTTGGTATTGTTAGTAAATACCTGAGACACAATCTGGAGAAGCTATGGTTTTTTCCAGCAAAGAAAGAGCTCTGCTAGCACGAATTTTAGCCATAGAATAGAAAGCTGTTTTCGAAACACCATTGAAGCAGCTTTTGTTTCTCTGCTAGAAACCAGTTCCCCCATTCGAAAAAAAAAATGCTAACAAATACAAAGAAGAAAATGGTATGCACATGCAAATATACTTATATAGACACACATATATGTATATTATATGTATATTAGAATGAAAAATGCGGGTGTATACATGTTAATATAGTTGCGTCATTGCACCTGGAAAAGTACAGAACAAGATTTCTGCAGTAGAATTTGTCCAATTCGTCACCTCTAAAGGAAACTAAAATGTACTTAAAATTAACATTCTACTGTACTTAAAATATTGCAGCCGAGAATAACATTTTTAAAACTATTGATTTTAAAGGAAATAAATTTACAGGCAGGTTTCATTTAATTCAAATATTTTTTAGCAAAGGAATATTTATTACTTTTACAATGTAAAGTGCGGGCGCATGCATGTTGATACTCTAAAGAGCTTTAGAAGTTCATAAAACTTAGGTCATCGTAATACTTTGTATTCATTTGTTTAATAAAATTCCTCCTCGTATAATAATTCTGCTTTCATTTCGTGATAGACAACTATCATGCAGAAAATGCCAGCTTCTAAATCCTGTTTCCTGATTAGGTGAAAATAATTAAACTTTAAACCTCAGTAACATTTTTCTGCAATAAGAACGTATGTACGTACATATTTTATCGAGTACCGAAAAGATAAAAGGCAAAGACAATCTTGGTGGAATTTGAACTCAGAACGTAGAGCTAGACAAAATGTCTTCACCCTGCGTGTTAACGACTTTGCCAGCTCGTCGTCTTAGTACAGCAATAAGTGATAATTTTATCTGAAAATTGCTCAATGTACTTTTGGCATATTTAGCTTATATAATAACTTTTTTAAATTTTGAATATTTTTTTGAAAAGATTAGCACCACGACACTCTATCATATGAGCTAAACAAAAACAAAATTTTTACACAAAAACAAAATGTTTAGGTTTTGAATTTGCTTTAAGGCATTACTACCATTTTCCGCACATTTGGCCCCAGTAGTATTTTATTAATTTTTTTTTTAATATATAATTAGCACCATTGAATTCCTGTAGTCGAGATCTATCAGAAAAGTTTAATTTAAATATAATTTTCTTTTGAAAGAAGAAGAATATTTGGAGACAAAGTCGATTTCAGGCGTTAATCTCCATTTTTATTTCGCTCGGTTTTTACTGCAGTACTTTTTTCTACTGAATATTTTGCATATAACTAACATGGATAGATTCCTGTCGCCGAGATCTATCATAAAAGCTATAATAAAATATAGATTTAAAAAAAAATTGGACTCAAAATCGATTCCAGGCGTTATTCTCCCGTTTGGGACCTCACATATTTTACTAAAACTATTTTTTCTACCAAAGTAATTTTCAAATTTTGTAGCTAAAATGTAGTTTATGATGTGACCAATCTAAAAATGTAAACATTATTTAATCTGGTTAAAAACTGAGTAAGTGACAAAACCTAGAAATAGTGGTGGGTAAATGTTGACGATAAGATTATTATTTACACACTACCCTTTGTGAATGATGCTTTTTGAAAAGATTAGCACCACGATCAGTGGCGGCTCGTAAATAAAATTAGTGGGGGTGCTGCTTCAGAAAATTTTTAGCCGTTGTTTTAATATTGTGTGAAAGGAAATACATATATAGAAAGAATATTTATACATAAACTTGATCAGTTCACGTTTTAGCCACTGCCGGGTAGTGTGTTTAATTTGTTCACTGAACACCGCCGCGAATTCTCCCTTGTTTTTTTTTTTTTAATAAAAACCCCAAATTACAAAATAAGGGAGGAAATGTACCCTATTTTTCAAATCCTGGCAGCAACACTGAAGCTGGAAGCAGGATAACAGTCTAATTCTACACTTTATCACATTCAAGAATATAAACACGTTTTCAAGTACAACACGCGGAGTGAAAAAGAAACACTACCTTTCACCTAGCATTGTCGTTTACGCAGTGCTCTCTCTCCCTAGTGTGAAGCTTCATATTCGGACATGTGAGCATGCGCACAACAGCCAACTGTGAAGCGCACAGTTCTATACAAGGATTTTTGTATTTTTTTCATATTGACATTAAGCTTAAGGATTATATAATGTACAAGTATAAAGAAAGAATCCAAGAAAAAAAAGGACTCATATTGAATGTTATCGATAATATCGAGTGGAAATAAGAGGTACTGCAGTTCTGCAGTTTCTGTACACGAGCCTTAAAAAACATTTTGGTTTTGAATTTGATTTTAGACGTTACCACTTTTTTCGGAACATTTGACCCCAGTAGTTCTTTTTATATTAAAACTTATTTTGATATAATTGGCATCATCGAATTCCTCTAGTTGAAATCTATCAGAAAAGTTTAATTTAAATATAGATTTCTTTTGGAATAAGAATAATATTTGGAGTCAGAGTCGATTTCAGGCGTTAATCGCCTTTTTCATTTCACCGGTTTTTAGTTCAGTACTTTTCTACCGAATATTTTTGCATAAAACTAACATGGATAGATTCCTGTCACCAAGATCTATCATATAAGCGAAAATAAAATATAGATTTCTTTTAAAAAAATTTGGACTCAAAATCGATTTCAGGCGTTATTCTCCCGTTTGGGACCTCACATATTTGACTCAAACTTTTTTTCTACTGAACCAAATTTCAAATTTCTAAGCTCGAAATGTAGCTTATGATGCGATCAATCAAAAAATGTAAGCATCATCTCATTTGGTTAAAAAACTGAGTTAGTGACAAAGCCTAGAAATAGTGGTGAATGAGTAAATGTTGACCATAAGGGTAAATGTTGACCATAAGAGTAAATGTTGACACTACCGTGTGTGAATGATATATATATTTATATATATACATGTGTGTGTGTGTGTGTGTGTGTGTGTGTGTGTGTGTGTGTGTGTGTGTGTGTGTGTGTGTGTGTGTGTGTGTGTGTGTGTGTGTGTGTGTGTGTAAAAGCAAAGTAGCTAGTTAGAAAATTTCTATGAGATAAAAGTAGTAACAATACTGAGAATGGTTATCGCCACATGAATATGGCTGGTCGATGTTGCTACAAATTTTCAACCCCAGCAAGTGCCTCCTCCAGCTGGTTTTCGAAGCAATCTGCACCCGCTATATATTGCAAGCAGGGGAGGGAAGCCTTACCATCTTCTAGCAGACGACGGGATCACCAGATCAAATGGTTTCGGGAAATTTGCGCTCAGTGGCTGTGGTGAACACCCGAAAGTTAGAGATTGCAGGAATTCACTCGTAATATATAGAAACCTAAACGACAATCCAGTCATTGATCTTGCAACAAGGAAAGTAGCTAGTTAGGTAATCTCTATAAGGGATACAAGTAGTAACTATACTGAAAGGTAATGTTTATCACAACATCAATATGGCTGTTCGACGTTAATACCGTTTTTAACTCCAGGGTTGTTGGTTATCGAGGCAATCTGCACCTGGTATATATTACAAGTAGGGGAGAAAACCCCTACTATCTTCTAGCAGACGACGAGCTCACCAGACCGAACGGTGAGTTCATGCTTTTGTGTGTTTCTATGAGTGTCTGAGCATGGTTGCGTGCCTGTGTGCGCGCGGGCTTGCGTATATAAGTGCGTGTGAAATAGTGAGAAACTTCTACGATGCTCCACAATAAGAACAACAATCAAGACAAGGAAATCTTATGGAAAGCTTACAAGAATTGTTTAGTTCTATGTTATAGGTCTTATTTAGGATGAATGAATTTGGATTATCCCATTACTAGAACCACACCGATGACTAGATGCGTATAATTGAATTAGTAACAATGGATTCGGATATTTCTTTCCTACAAAAGGCAAACACATCTACATTGTTACACACACACACACATACATGCACAACCACACTCACACATACACACATGCATACATATATACATGTACACATATACATATGAATCTTTTATTCTTGCCTGCTTCAGTCATTAGACTGCGGCTATGCTGGGGCAGTGTCTTGGAAGATTTTAGTCGAACAAATCGGCACAGGACTTATTTTGGTTTTAAACCTGGCACTTATTTTACTTACTGCTACGTGTTGCCAATCAGTAGAGGGTGGGAGAAAACACAGACACAAAGGCACACACATAGGTGTGTGTATATATATATATATATATATATATATATATATATATATATATATATATATATATGGGGGGGGTATATAAATAGATAGATAGGTAGAGATATATATACGACGAGTTTCTTTCAGTTTCCGTCTACCAAATCTACTCTCAAGGATTTGGTCGGCCCGTGGTTATAGTTGAAGACCTTTGCCCAGGTGCCACGCAGTGAGTATGAAACCGGAACGATGTGGTAGGGAAGCAAACTTTTTATCTAATATCCACTTCTGCGCCTATGTGTGTGTATATATATATATATATTATATACATGTACATACCTGTGCGCGCGCGCGTGTATGAGCGTATGCATATATCAATGACACATTACCTATGAATAACAAAACATGTATTTACAGAGTCATGTCAATATGTTTCATAAGCACATTATATCGCTGAGAAATTATGTCCTATGGTTAAAGCATATGACTTTCAGCAATAAAGAATGAAGATCAAGCTGTTTAGATTCATCATACATAAGCCTGTTCAGCGATCGCTTACGTCTGTTTCGCAAATTGTTGTAAAAATTAGTACTGGGTTATTTACAAACAAATATTGATAAGATTATGTGTTGTAGTAACGTAATTTACATAAGAATACTAGTGTGATATTGCTTAAACTCTGACAAATGAGATTTGTTAGTCAAAATTTTGTTTACATGCCATATAAGTACAACTAAGCTTTATTCCTTCAGCAGTTTGGAATGTGAAAGTAGGTGATCGCTGATGAATCACAGCAAAGAGAAAAGCAATCAGTATGATCCCCATTCACAAATGTTTAAATCTCTGGAGTTTAGCCAAGGGACGTAATTTCACAGTAAGCTTAAACTACCGACAAGATTTTGAAAATACACATACACATATACATTCGTATCTCTGTATATATGTATATATATTTCTCTCTCTCTCTCTCTCTATATATATATATATATATATATATATATATATATATATATTTATATATATAAGCGCATACATACATACATAATACATACATACATGCGAAAAAGACAAAGGACTGGAAATTATTAATCAATTCTAAAGACATCAGCAAATATGTAGTTATTCACTCACACACGAACAAATTTATACATACATACATGCATACATACATACATACATACATACATAGATACATACATACATACATACATACATACACATACGCGTAAATGTGAAAATAAAGAGCTTGAAAAAGAGGCATTTTCCATCAGATTGACTAACGAAATATAAAATTGTCCCGGAAATAGATTAAATATAAAAAAAGACTATATATAAATTATAAAATATGTTTAAAAAAATATGTAAATATATAACAAATAATAACATATAAAACTATATAACAAAATTTCAATGAACGAGGTAACAATTTAGTAGAGGAGAAAGAAATCTTCCCATATTTTTCAATTATCTTCGAAACGAATTTTATGCCTGCACACACACACACACACACACACACACACACACACACTGAGACATGCAGGCACATAGACACACACACACGCACACACACACGTAAATACATACACACATACACACAGACACACAAGCACAGACACATATATCCACATATATACGCATAACACAAACTATACATATATGTAGTTTGATTAGAGTATATAGTATATATATACATGCATATATGTATATACATATATGTATATTTATACATGTATATATATATGTATATATATAGTATGTATATATATATGTATATATATATGTATATATATATATATATATGTATGTATATAAATACATATATATATATATATATGTGTGTGTGTGTGTGTGTGTATTTTATGTGTTATATACAGACATATGTATAAATATATATATATATATATAATCATATATATATCCATATACATATATATATGCGAATGTATATACTCACACATATGCATATATAAGATATACACACGTACCTATGGGTGTGGATCTTGTAGTGTGTGCGTGCATGTATGTGAGTATGTGCATGTGGTATGTGCGTGAAATGTGTTTTAATCTGTGCATGCCGTCTTGATCTTCGAGAATGGCCAGAAGTTGTTTTTCACCCTGTTCCCCTTACTGTTGTCTTCTCGGTCTTTAATTGGAAGTACATTCTATTGAAGATTACATATCACTTTAATTTCACGTATCACCGAATTAGCCTACATCAACAACAACAAAACTAATAGCAACAACAAGTGCCTTTTTTCTCTATCTGTTGTTGCTATCGCTACCAATGTTGTTGTAGGTATCGGTGTACTTATCACTATTACTGTTAATGCTGCTTCTGATATTTCGGTTGTTTTGTTATTTATTGTTGAATATTGATCTGCTTTTTTTTTTATTTCTTAAGGATAGCATTGTTTTACATGGCTATATTCAAAGGCTAATAAATACATAGCTAATACAAATACACACAAATGCGCGCAGAGGGAAACACATACCCCACGCAAAAATATTATCATTAAATAATAATAATAATGATAATAATAATAATAATAATAATAATTATTATTATTATTATTATTATTATTATTATTATTATTATTATTATTATTATTATTATTATTATTATTATTAATTTTATTATTATTATTATTATTATCAGCACTGAAATACCAACATGGCTCCAGAAGATTGGTACAAATGTAAAGGTAGAACACTTACAAAGATCAGCATTACTTGGAACTGCAAGAATGCTTCGCAGGGTTCTTGAAGTATGGCCCCAGTAAACTAAGTTGAGAGTTTTCATCAGATAACAACAACAACAACAACAACAACAATAATAATAATAAACCTTTGTACTGGAGGCACAAAGTCCTGAAATTTGGAGAGAGGTACTAGTCGATTACATCGACTCCAGTGTTTCACTGGTACTTAATTTATCGATCCCGCAAGGATGAAAGGCAAAGTCGATCGCAGAAGATAGTGACGGACGAAATACCACTAAGCATTTCGTCCTGCACGCTAACGACTCTTCTAGCTGACCGCTTTCTAATAATAATAATAATAATAATAATAATAATAATAATAATAATAATAATAATAATAATAATAATAATTATAATAATGATTTCTTTTATTTGCCACCAGCGCGAAGTATGAGGAGGACAATACAAAGTTAGACATAAAGTGTACGGGTTTAGATATGATGGGGAAAAGTATACATGGTATACATTAAAAGAAGGGAAGTGCGCATAATATTCAGTACTAGAAGAAGAAACACAGTAATAGTGACGGGGACCTCCTGATGCAGGAGAGCCTCTAAGAATAATCGAGGAACCCTACAATCCAAGATTACCCTGAACACCAAGGACGAATGCCCTCTCTCATTCCTTTCCTCCGGCTCACAGTTCTACACTGAGAGTAGTACCATCCAATCTTGCCATTTTCGCAACTTTCACCCACCTTTTGATAAATTCGCTCTGGGACAGCACCTCTCTCTTCACCTTCACTTTCCCTTTCAAGTGAATCATGAAAAAGTCGATGAGAGCTTTACTAAAGAGTAATGTCTCTGTCCTAATTCCTTTCAGCCTCGTCCACCAAACAGCTTCTTTCTCTACATCCACCAAGCATAGGAAAACTGCCTTGCCTCCCCAATTAAAAGAGAGCGGTGGGGTAATCATCACTATAGACTCGGACGACAGACGGATCCGTACGACACACGACAGTAACTGCTCGATATAACTCCGCAGGTCAGGAATTCCTAAACACTGAACGAGTGTTTGAAGTACGGTTTCGTCGTTCTGCGAGCACCTCGGACAAACCTGTCTGACAGCACATCCGTACCTGTAGAGTTTATCTCGAATCGGGAACCCCACCGCAAGGTAGCACTGCCATGCCAAAGACATCTGGAAATTATCCATAGTAGTCCCCAACCGGAAAGACCTCCGGAATCGACACCTAGAGTTTTTCCCCGAGAACATCGTTGCACTTCCCCGCTACTAATTCTCTGTATATAGCTAAAGTGGAACATCCACCGATCCTATTGCCCGACTTGAAAAGGACAGTGAGCGCCTGACGATATTCTAGATGCCAGGCGCCCAGTCTCGGTCTATCCTTTTCACAGGACTGTAGATCCGTCATAGGGACGAGCTTCGGAAAGTTGTGTCTCACGAACGGAGCCTCACACATTCAACCTGAGTACGTGTCTGCTCATCAGAAGCCATGGCTTGTCTAAGCCACAACGCAGAGTGAGTTGACAGCAGACTGACGGCCTGACCATTGGAACGCGTCCCTTCCGCAAGAAAATAAAAAGGATACGCTCCAACCTAATCACGCAGTAAATAAAGCAAAGCACGACAGTCAAACGATAAATGATGACTGAGGCGATGTAAGTATTCATCACCTCTTTCAGGACAACTTCCTCTCTGCCCATTTCTGGGTAAAACAAGCTACTATGTTCGTAACCTCGTCCCAATTCTTACCTACCTGGAGGTTGGCACCGCGCAGTCTAACTGGTCCGTCAGTCGAGCATCCGAAGGCGCCGTTCGACAGCATCGATCTGCCTCTCCAGGTGCTGTTGCATGTGGGACGCAACGATTCTACCAGCTCACCGCCTCAGTAGCAGCAGCAGCAGCAGCAGCAGAAGCAGCAGAAGCAGCAGCAGCAGAAGCAGCAGCAGCAGAAGCAGCAGAAGCAGCAGCAGCAGAAGCAGCAGAAGCAGCAGCAGCAGCAGCAGCAGCAGCAGCAGCAGCAGCAGCAGCAGCAGCAGTAGTAGTAGTAGTAGTAGTAGTAGAAATAGTAATGATGATGGTGCTGAGGATGATGATGATGTTGATGATTTCATTTATTTACGACCAGGGTGGATGAGGGGGCAATATAAATGCAGACACAAAGTGTGGGGATTTACATATAATGAAATAAAAATAAGAAGCTAAGTATACACTTTATACAATGAAAAGAAGGGAAATATACATAGTATACAGAAAATAAAGGGAGGTGGTTGATAGAGACACAGGATGACCTCTAGGGATAATGGAGGAATCTCACAGTCCAAGATACCCCTGAACACCAAGGTCAGGTGCCCTTTCCAGTTCCCTTTCTCTGATTCACTGGTCTACACTTAGACAGGTACCATCCACTCTTGCCATTTTCGCAATTTTCATTCACCTTTCAATAAACTCACTCGAGGACAGCATTTCCCTCTCCACGGTTAATTTCCTTTACGAGTGAAACCTGAGGAAGTCAATGAGACCTCTGCCAAATAGGAAAGTATCTGTCTTCGTTCCTTTCAGCCTCGTCCATCATACAACCAACAGACAAAGGAAAACTACCTTACCTGTTCGATTAATGGATGGCGGCGAGGCAATAATGACTATGGACTCAGCCGATAGACGGTTCCGTCCCACACGTAACAGCAGCTGTTCGACATAACCCCATAAGTCAGCAATTCTCGGACACTGAACGAGTGCGAGCAGAACTGTTTCGTAATTCTGCGTGCACTTCGGACAAGCTCGTCTGACAGCATATCCGTACCTGTAGATTTTATCCCGAACCGGTAGTACCAGCCACCGGTAGAACAGCCAGGTGAAGGACATCTGGAAATTATCTATTATAGTTCCCGATCTTCCGGATCAAACTGGCCAGTTCGTTTTCGTCGGTTCCCAGTCTCCCCAAGAACGTCGTCGCACTTTCCCGTCACCAATCCCCTATCAATTTCTAAAACCGAGCATCCACCAATCTAATTATCCTACTGGTAGAAGACAGTCAACACCTGATGATATTTCAGGTGCCAAGCGCCCGGTCCCGGTCTTTTCTTCACCCAGGACTGCAGCTCTGTCAAGGAGACGAGCTGTAGAAATACATGCCTTACAAACGGAGCCCACACGCTTACCGTCCAGAAACAGATGGCGCGACCTAAGAGCGTGTCTTCGCATTAGAAGCCACGGCATACCTAATACGCTACTCAAAGTGTGCTGGTAACACATTGATCGCCTGAAGATTGGGACGCGTTCCTTCCAAAAGAATTTAAATAAGTGACGTTTCAATCTGGTTAAACAGTAACCAGGATCAGGCACGACAGTCAGGCGATAAATGATAACAGAGGCGATGTAGGCATTCGCAACCTCTGTCCAACCTTTAAGGGACAATTTTCTCTCAGCCAATTTCTGAGTAAGACTGACCACCCTGTTCGTCAATTCGTCCCAATTCTTATCTACCTGGCGGTCATGACCAAACCATACACCGAGAAGTTTAACTGGTCCGCTGGTCTAGCATCCGACGATGCCGTCTGATGGCATCGACTTTCTTCTCCAGGAGCCCAACCGCAAATCCACCGATTTTGTCGGCATAGATAGTGCTCATGGGAACTTCCCATATCGTACGTAAAATACTGTCTATGTAATCTCAAATTTAAAACAAACGCTTAATTTACTTATGGTTTCTTAAACATTCTGTAGAACAACACTGTGTACAAAACCAAATATATGGCACCCTGGGCATAACACCAACATAAACTTCTAACTTGTTGTCTCTTGAGGTCTCTGGGTGAGACTTGGAGCCAAGTTGTACAAATGCAATGCAAAAGTCAAACATAAAATAATAATAATAATAATAATAATAATAATAATAATAATAATAATAATAATAATAATAATAATAATAATAATAATAATAATGATGGTGATGATGATGATGATGATGATGATGATGATGATGATGATGGTGATGATGATGATGATGATGATGATGATGATAGAAGCTAGAATGCCAGATTTATTAGTG
>NC_142937.1:42307592-42312592 GCF_046866305.1 Octopus bimaculoides | reverse complement strand
GAACAGAAATAGTTAATTTCTCTGATAGGCTTACACACTGTTCCTTTCATCAAATTTCTATCTTTTACAATATAACCATCATATCAGTGGGAATTCGTCCAACATGTATTTATATTTTGACTTGGTGCAGAGAAAAGTAACAAGCTGTTCAATATTCATGCTGAGAAATAAACTTGCATTTTATCTAAACGCTGTGTCAACATTGTTTGAATCATTCTTATTTAGCCTTAGTTTCCCAACATATTTTAAGATTATTGAAGCTGGTATATTGTTCGGATCCATATAAACCCTGTTGCAAGTCGTTTCGTCTATGACCATCTCGTTGTTCAAGTATAATGTATATCTACAGTGAAAACCACTCGACTACACTGATGTCATCCAAAAAGATAAATTTGACGAACTACCTAACCTAATATGGGAGTAAAGATTCTTGAAGTAGTGTGGCATGAAGCGTGTCCCTATAATGTCCGCTTGAAGAAATATATCTACGACAGTATTGCTAATGTGTTTCCCAGATTTTTAAAGACTTTAGGGTATGATTTGACGAAGGCTACGGTGGTGCTCTTGCTGTTAATTTATTTCTGAACAGACTGTTACTTTTAAATTTTAAAGTAGCTGATGTTATGCAGACATATCAAAAGCCATTCTAGCCACGACCATCTTGCCTTTCAGAGTAATGCTCTCCTAAATTATCTAATGTACCTTTAATTAAAGTGGTAGAGTGATTTAAGAGGCATTGGGCAACTGTTTCTAGTAGATTGAGTGACTACGTGGTGGTTCCTCTCTGCACAGGCATTTTGTAGCAGCATATCTGAAATATTCCGGTACAGTACTAAGTTCCCAGTAGAAATTGAAACAACGCAGTCAGTCCATTCCTTAGGAAAAGAAGATATCGGACGTAGTGTCACTGTCACCAGAGAATTTGCTTGACGACAAATTCTGACTAGTATGGCTCATCCGCTATATTTTCCGATTTCACAGCCAGGTCAGATGAGATTGATAGCCTTATAGAACATGAGTGAATTTTATCACTTCTATATCCTCAGAGGATGAGAAAGCTAGAAGATAGTGAGGGGAGAGAAAGAAAGAAAGGAAGGAAAGAAAGAAGGAAAGAAAGAGAACTATGGTTCAATAGTTCAATACTATGATGAAATGATCTGCTTACCTATTTAAAGTGTCATCGTTTACCGATGGAAGAAGAAGCAATCGATGGGAAGAAAAACTAAGTAAAATACTGACATGCCTGCTTCAATAGATGGCTTTGAAGAACATTATGGAAAAATTTCATGCCATCTTTATTCTTTATTTGAAGACACTTCAAAATTTGGTGGAGGGGGTCCCGGTGATCGTGAGTTATTTTCAGTTCTTCATGGTCCTTGCATTCTTTTACACAGTTCACTTGGATTAACAATTACATAACGTTTTTCATGTTAAGATTATATGTATGTACGCATGTGTCCATATATATATGCATGTGTATATATATATATATATATATATATATATATATATATATATACTAATACATCCTTTTTTTATTTACACCACCTGTCCTCGTCTGTTGTTGTTTTTTCGTACATTCTCCCGTATATATATATATATATATATATATATATATATATATATATTTGTTTTGCAAGGTTTTTTTTATGTGAAATCGTGTGTTGAAACAGATGTTGTTGTACTTGGGGATGGTCATATTGCCAGTTTAGCCAATAAAAACACACGCACTGTATATTTGGTGTTAATTTTTTTTTTTTCAGCTTTATATTACATTAATCTTAATCTTAAAATAAGATTAAGATTAAGATTAATGTAATATAAAGCTGAAAAAAAAAAAAAATTAACACCAAATATACAGTGCGTGTGTTTTTATTGGCTAAACTGGCAATATGACCATCCCCAAGTACAACAATATATATATATACTTTATTTAAAAGCAGCAGAAATATAACAAAAGAACCGTTACTCTGAGTTTCACGTTCCCGTTCATCGGACAGCTTTGTTAGAAATGTGCACCTTGTTGCACATTTCATGTGCTTACTCCGGTGTATATATATATATATATATATATATATATATATATATATATATATATATATATGCATTCATATATATACATTTATATAATATATATATAGATACATACACGCACACAAAAAATATACACACACAAACATATATATTTATGCATATGTACATATATGTATATATGCGTATATACACATGTATATACACATATACATACATACATACATACATGCATGCATACGTACATACATTCATTCATACATACATATACTCTCTCTCTCTTTTTTTCTTACTTGTTTCAGTCATTTGACTGCGGTCATGCCGAAGCACCGCCTTTAGTCGGGCAAATCGACCCCAGGACTTATTCTTTGCAAGCCGAGTACTTATTCTATCGATCTCTTTTGCCGAACTGCTAAGTGACGGGGACGTTAACACACCAGCATCGGTTTTCAAGCGATGTTGGGGGGACAAACACAGACACAAACACACACGTATTTATACATATACATATATACGACGGGCTTCTTTCAGTTTCCGTCTACCAAATCCACTCACAAGGCTTTGGTTGGCCCGAGGCTATAGTAGAAGACACTTGCCCAAGACGCCACGCAGTGGGACTGAACCCAGAACCATATGGTTGGTAAGCAAGCTACTTACCACATCTACATTTGTATAAGATGAAGCTGTTAGGTAGTCGGAATGTTTTTCGATAATCGTTCCTTTCCACCTAGCTGTTAGTTCCAACCTCACTGAGGTTAAATTAGCCTTTCATCTCTTCGTGATTAACAAATAAATTAACAGTACCAACGCAGTACAGAAGACATTTCTTTTTTTCTCTCTTACCCACTTTTATGTTCTGACCCCTTCTCAATTTCTCACTCTGTAGTAGACATCAGTGGAGGCGCAATGGCCCAGTGGTTAGGGCAGCGGACTCGCGGTCATAGGATCGCGGTTTCGATTCCCAGACCGGGCGTTGTGAGTGTTTATTGAGCGAAAACACCTAAATGCTACACGAGGCTCCGGCAAGGGATGTGGTGGCGAACCCTGCTGTACTCTTTCACCACAACTTTCTGTCATTCTTACTTCCTGTTTCTGTTGTGCCTGTAATTCAAAGGGTCAGCATTGTCACACTGTGTCACGCTGAATATCCCCGAGAACTACATTAAGGGTACACGTGTCTGTGGAGTGCCCAGCCATTTGCACGTTAATTTCACGAGCAGGCTGTTCCGTTGATCAGATCAACTGGAACCCTCGACGTCGTAAGCGACGCAGTGCCAACAACAACAACAACATTAGAAATCAGCAGTGATCAGAACTGCAGTGAGTGAGCTATTCCTGATTAGGTTTCAAAAATGCCAGATACAGACCGTGTTGCATAACGACACTCTTTTTATAATTATCAGGGGTTCAGGACTTAAGGCATGTCCTACATATATTAGTACGTGTGTGTATGAGTGTTATTTTTTTATGATTTGACGGTATGCAGTCGGTGTTATTTATATTGTGTCCCTTTAAATTTCGTAACAGAGTGATGGGCAAATGAAGATGGATAAAACTCCAGACAAAATACATATAGGGCTCAATGCAAACGACAAGAATCTCCTGGGGTTATGTTGCATCATGGCCACAAATTCAATGAATGAACTCTTAAACGAAAGCACTCTCACATATGATATATATAATATATACAATATAAAATATAATATAACATTACGCACACACACACACACACACACACACACACACACACACACACACACACACATGCACACATATGCATTTTTTGTTATCCTTTTACAGGCTTCAGTCATTGAATTGTGGTTGTGTAGGGGGCACCACCTTCAAGGGTTTTAGTCTATCAGATTTATTTCAGTGTGATACTTATTTTATCGACCTGTATTTTATCGAATAAAATTATGAATTATGATTTTACTCTTGTTGTTCTATATTATTATTATTATTATTATTATTATTATTATTATTATTATTATTATTATTATTCATATTCTTCTTATTTTTAAAAGTATCCAGCAGTGGTGTTCATGAAGTAGAAAATATATTATTCCCTGAACGAAACTAAACGGGAAAATAAAATATAAACCAAAAATCTATAAATATATAAAAATTATCAAAAATATATAAATAAAAGGAAATGATAAAGAAGAAGACTAAAAAAAGTCCAGTAAGAGTGAGAAAGTGAAAATAAAAAAGAACAAGCAAATATATCTTTAGAATACACCATAGACATTCACACAGACACATGCATATATATATATATATATATATATATATATATATATATATATATATATATATATATATATATATATATATATATATATACACATACACCCCAGCTTACACAGAGGAAAAAAAATACGACATACGTAATACGCAAAAGCAAAATATAAATCAGAAAGAATATCCTGTGTAGATGTCGGTAAGTAAAAGGAAATATTTCAGAAATATTGATTGAAACAGACGACAGTGGAATAGATAGATGGAAGTAATGGATGGTACGGTTTGATAGATGTGGAGATAGGTACTGGATGGTGAAGTGGTATGTGTACTGATGTAGTTAGTCTGACAGCAGTTTAAAAAATGGAGAGTTAGATGGCTGGATGGCATGTGTATATGTAGGGTGGAATTGATAGATGCGTAGATAAATGGATGGTTAGTTGAGGGGAACTTATTGGTTACCCCTGATAGACGCGTAGATAATGGCAGGTTGGCTGGTAGAGTAAGATGTGAGATAGACCTAGTAGACGGGACATGCTCTGCAATCCTCTAGAGTCGAGGTTGATTGTCTTCCAGATTTAACTTCTGTAGATATGCATATAAATATGCTGTCCAATGGAATTCATAGCTGTGTGGGTAAGAAGCTTTTTTCCTAGCCATGTGGTCTTGGACTCAGTTCCACTGAGCAGCGCCTTGGGCAAGTGCCTTCTACTATAGCTCCGGGCCGACCA
>NC_142937.1:42295092-42300092 GCF_046866305.1 Octopus bimaculoides | reverse complement strand
ACAAGGCTAGCTCTTTTGAAATACAGGTACTACTCATTTTTGTCAGCTGGGTGGACTGGAGCAAGGTGAAATAAAGTGTCTTGCTCAAGGACAAAACGCGTCGCCGGCATTTGAATCCACGACCTTACAATCGTGAGCCGAATACCCTAACCACTATGCGACGCGCCTTCACACATACACACACACACACACAAACACACACACACACACACACACACACACACACGAACACACACACACACACACACACACACAAACACACATACAGACGTATATATTAAATAGCGCATTAAAAGAAGCTCTAGTAATATAAATATTATCCACCTGACATACGTAGTGTATGTCGTTTGTTTATACGTTCTTTGCTGCGGGATAGCTTCCAGGGTAAGCCCTCGGCACGACACCAAATGGTAAAGAGCAGCCAACGTCCCACACCAGTCTCTGACGACCGAGAATGGTAGATATCAATATTTTCCTATTATTGCGGCTGATCAATAGCATGTACCCGTATCAGTTCGAAACGAAATGAATTGCTGGTATGGGACTTCAATGCAAATGAGGGGAAGTCTATTTGCTGATGTGCTGCATCATGGCACATATGACCCAAAATTAAATTACAAATTAAAAACAGCTCTAGTAGCGTAATCATTACCGGTCGCAGATGCATAGTGGTATGTGTTTTGCTTATACGCTCATCTGCGGAAGGATAGCGTCCAGGGAAATAATGTCGAAATATCAGTATCTGCTATTGTCGGTCTAGAACATTCAATGTTTTTTAACACGCTGCGTCATGTATGAAACGTTTCTTGGGCGCTATGCCGCAGGAAATGAACGTTTCAACAAAACACTTACACTAAGTATGTGCGACCGAGGATGTTTATATATATATATATATATATATATATATATATATATATATATATATATATACATATATAGAAAAACATACATATATAAACACATATATATGCTATACATGTATACATACATACACACACACACACACATATATATATATACCTATATATATGTGTATATATATATATATATATATATATATATATATATATATATATATATATATATATATATATATATATATATATATATATATACCTATATATATGTATATATATATATATATATATATATATATATATATATATATATATATATATATATATATATATATATATATATATATACTGGTGGCAAATAAAATTTCAAAAATTTTTTGCTGCCCTATAATTAATTAATAATGATATATATATATATATATACACACACATACAAGAGTATAAGTACATAATATAATATATACATATATGTATATACACATATATACATATACATATATATATATATATGTATACACAAGAGCATATGTACATAATATTTTATATACATATAAGTATTCAATAATTTCAAATCTTCATATATTAATTTGCTATCCTATGACCAATACAAGAAACAAAGAAACTGTTCATAATAAAACAATATAAACAGAAAGGGCGGGAGAGGGGGAGAGGGAAGGATAGGGGGAGTGGAAGCGAGGAAGGGGGAGAGGTATAAAGAGAGACTGAGAGAGGGAGGGGAGAGAGAGAGAGAGAGAGAGAGAGAGAGAGAGAGAGAGAGAGAGAGAGAGAGAGCACAATGAAAAAACGTCAGTTTGTCTGTTAGTGCAGATAGTACAAAACTATAAATGTCCTACGTCAGAAAGTATAAAAATCATTAAAAACGCTGAAGAGTTAAAAAACAGAAACTATGAAACTTAGCAAATGAACCTTACTTCACCTACCTGGGCGGTAAAAATATGTGCTGATGAAAGCAGCCAATCAGAGGTCAGCATCGGAACTTGGAAAGTTAGAACAGTATTTGGTCGAATTGCCAAGATGTGGAGATTAAAAAACCATCAGTATAAAAATTGAAATTGCAGCCCACAGATTAATATGCCTAACTAATAGTGCACAAGAAAAATAAGGAAAAAAATGAATACATTCTTTCAAATAACACAATGGGATATACTGCGTATGACATATGAGGCTTGAATCACTAAGTAGGAAATATTTAAGAGAACAGGGCAGAAGGAGAATAATAGTAATAATGAGAATAAGAATGCTGAAATTGTTGGGTTATGTATTGAGGATGAATGAAGACAAAATAAGAGATGAGAAGCTGGAGTGAAAACCCGACGGCAGCAAAAAGTAGAATGACATAAAATATGTGTGTTGAAAATGATCTGAAAAGCCTCAGAGAGATCTGGCGTTAACTGGATATAGTCGATTGATATTGAGAAAAGTATAGGAAGGACTGAAAACAGAAGCTATATATATACATATATAACAAAGTAAACTTGCAAGGTACAGCATGAGTGAAAATATATAGGAAAGAGGATGTGAAAATGCAGTGGTATTTTAAAGATGTTAATTGACTTGAGCGGTTTCACTTTTGAAAATCATTTTTTTTTAATGTGAAACCGGTCAAGTCAATAAACATCTTTAAAAGACCTCTACATTTTCAAATCCTCTTTTCTGTATGTATACATACGTACATATATATATATATATATATATATATATATATATATAATATATATATATATATATATACGCAGGTGTAGCAGTGTGATAAGAAGCTTGCTTCACAGCCACATGTGCCAGGGTTCAGTCTTACTGAATGGCACCTTGAGCAATTTTCAACCGAAGTGTCGACCTCGGGCCGACCAAAATTTGTGAGTGAATTTGGTAGACGGAAACTGAGACCGAAAGACGCCCGTCATATATATACTGTATATTCCCATCATTAAACTTACTGAGTAGATATTACTACACGTTTAGTGTACAATTTTCAAGCCTAATGCCACACACACATATGTGTATGTGTATGTGTATGTGTATGTGTATGTGTGTGAGAGCGTGTGAGTGCGTGCATGTTATATTTCGAGTTCGTTAGGTCCAAGATAATTCAGTGTGTTTTGAAACGCCAGTTCCATTCTTCATTGAAATTAAAGACTATTTCATTTGTAGTGACAATGATACTTCGGAGAGGCATTAGTATCAAATATTCATATTAATATTAAACTCCTGGAGAAGTTGGTCTTTCAACTGTGCCTCATGAACTAATGATGCAGCGTCTGTGATCAATTGGCACGCTCGACTCAATAGATAGATGAGTCTCCACGGAGTCGATTGACCTTCAGCAAAAAGCAGCCAAACATACATCAAAATGCACCCTGTGTTCTTTAATACGTGAAATAGTCGTATACATCCAAAATAATATAGTTACATTATATTTGAAACCAACAGGGGATTATCGTCAATTGAATACCTTTGTTCAGAGGTCTTACTAAGTGAGAACTGACCTGGGACGATAGCAATAATGATGAGGACGAAGACGACAACGACGACGGCGATGGCGGTGGTGGCCACGATGACAGCGGCGGTGGTGACGGCGGTGGCAGCGGTGGCAGCGGTGGCGGTGGCGCTGGTGGAGGAGGTGGCGGCGACGGTGTCAATGGCCACGGCGGCGACGACTACGACTATAACAACAACGATGCCAACCACAACAGCGACGGTAGCTACAACGGACGACGACGGTAACAACAACTACAACAACAACAACAAAATCAACAAAAGCAGCAATAATATCCAGGACGACGACAACGAAGACGACAGCAGCAGCTGCACCGGTTTCGGATTCTGTATAGTAAGAAGTAGATTTCTTCTCAGCCGAATACAAAACCTAAACCTCATTATCTTTCACAAATGACTTATTCTTTTTTTCCATTTAACTCGTGATTTGAGGAACATCAACATTCCACTTATTGCAATATGTTTTCTGTTAAATACCAGGTTGTTTTGCCAACTCACCTTTCTAAAACAAAAAGAAAGTAAAAAGAAATGGATGGTCTGATCCTGTGTGCACTCTGCCTTCAAAAAAGGATAAGCACGGATAGAAATCTATTGGTTATATTTTGTTTTTCAACTAGACATGGCCTAGAGTTAAATACAAATTTCAAATTTTGGCGCAATGCCAGCAATTTCGGAGAGGGGGTAAGTCGATTGTATTGACCTCAGTATTGAACTAGTATTTTTTTTTATCGATCTTGAAAGGATGAAAGGCAAAGTCGACCTCGGTGGAATTTGAACTCAGAATGTAAACGCGGACGAAATGCCGCCAAGCATTTTGCCCGGTGTGCTAACGAATCTGCCAGTTCGATGCCTTAGCCTAGTGTTAAATATTAATAAGAAGAATAACATCAACAAAAATTACACGACAAGTATCGCTCTTATCTCCACTACTACCTCAACCATAACTGCCATCACCACCACTACTTAGACTGCTTCCATCACCACCATCGTTTGAACGAACAACAATAGCAATTCCCTTTAAAATTTGCCGCCAAACAGAGAGAGATTTATGCAGCCACATGATTTAATATAAGTTAAATCACACTTTGGAAAGTAAAGGGCACTTTGAATAGTATATTCCTAGTTACACAATGTCTAAATAAAAAGTATCAAAGAATCTAACCATAAGTCTGCTGTACCAAGGCTGAGCTGGATTTAAATAACAACACCAGCAACGATAACAACAACAACGAAACGAGGTTTTAAAATGGCCGCCGAATCCCCAGAAAAAGAAACCTATTAAGAATGGCTGCCAAATGCCCAGAGGTAAACAAATCCCTTAAAACGTTTTAATTTAGTAAAAAATACAATAACGATGTCCCTTTTCTTCTTTTAATCCTCTCTAGGTATAATATAGCACAAACCTTGGGTGGTAAGGGCATAATTTAAGGTTTCATATTCAGACAGTGATCCACGTTAAGGGTCACAGTGTCGGTTTCCAGTTACTTTCTCAAATAACTCAGTGAAGTCGTAGGATAATGAACACTCGTCACTTATAGTGCCCTAGTTTTGTTGTACATTTACAATGAGGTAGACAGTATTATTATTATTAATGTTATTATTATTATTATTATTATTATTATTATTATT
>NC_142937.1:42263099-42273099 GCF_046866305.1 Octopus bimaculoides | reverse complement strand
CAATTCATCCATAGAATTATGATAGAAAAAAAGTTCAAGGTTAATTAAATTGTAATATAAAACATGAATAACATGCATGAACTAAAGCGAAAACGCAGTTGTTTTAATGCAACCTAGTAGAAATTTCATAATAATAATAATAATAATAATAATAATAATAATAATAATAATAATAATAATAATAATAATAATGATAATAGTAATAATAATCATAATAATAATAGGAATAGAGAATAGAGAATAGGAAACCAAACAGTCTTAATTGAAACAGAAAGCAAACGATGCTGGATTATAGATATAGCATGCCCAGCTGACAACAAGCTATGCGTTAAGGAAGAAAGAAAAGTCGATAGATATAAGAGGTTAGCTTGGGACGTTAAGCAGATGTGGTCACTGAAAAAGGTGGTAGTGGCATCAATAATTGTCGGAGACCTGGGAACAGTGAGTAAAAGTCTTGAGAAGTACATGGAACAAATAGGGGTTGCAATAAGGGTGGAGCACTTGCAGAAAACAGCACTGCTTGGAACCACACGAATACTCCGGATGGTGCTTGAAACATAAAGGGTGTTACCTTAGTTCACTGGTAGTGGACAGCTGGCAACGTAGTAAATCTCCAGTGTTAGAAGCTGTGCAAAGACAACAACAACAACAACAACAACAACAACAACAACACCAACAATAATAATAATAATAATAATAATAACAACAACAACAATAACTACAACAATAACTATAATAACCATGATCATCATCAACAACAACATCAGCAACAACAGCATGAAGATTATGCACGCCCTATCGCTTCTGGTTTATACACGATCAATGATAAACTGATCATTTCCTCGTCTTTTGTCAATCAGGTAAACTTTCAGTTTGAACCATTCCCGGAGAGATCAAAAGTATGACAGCACTTTGTGCATCATAATGAGACCAGCTTTCCACAAAATATCACAACTTTGTCTTGCGAAAGACATAACAGGTTTCATGACCCCATCCGAACTAGAATTGGTAGAGATTTTAAGTAAAATATCTTTCCTTTGGTAAAAGAGGCCATATGGTACTATATATATATATATATATATATATATATATATATATATATATATATCATAATAATAATAATAATTATTATTATTATAATAATTATAATAATAATAATAATATTATTAGGGATAAAAATCCAAATTTACACGTAAAAACTCAATTAAATTCAATTTATTAAAAATTAAAATTAAATTAAGTTTCACAGTATAAAATATAAATATATAGTTTTAGGGAAAAGACAGTGAATTTTCATCGATTAGTTCATGAACCTTGGTTCTTTTCCCTAAAACTATATATATATATTACTTTTGAAACAGCGTAAGGCCAAATCTTAACTCTAAATAATACACCAGACACCTGCTCATAAGCTGATTCTGTAGTCTTTAGGAAAGGGAAACGCAAGGGTTACCATCAGAGACGTTGGTGATTATGTCAGCTCCTGGGTAGTAGTGGCTTTCAGGACGCAATATAAACAAATGGTACATAACATTTTCCCTCTTACACTTGTCTTTGAGTATTTTCTCCATCTCATCAAACACGTTTTTTTTAAGACCATCCCCTCGTTTAACAATATCATGTATTTTTGTATATCCCATCGGCATCTTGTATAAGGTAAGGATTATTATTGTTCTTGCTGTTATTCTCATCGATGTTGTTTTCATCATTGGTAGTTTTGTTTTAACTGTAATTGATAGAGACATAATAATCTTCTTATAAGTCTTCAACGAACCGTTAAACGTGTGGGAACAATCTTTACTTTTCTGTCTCTGAACAGAGTAACAAGACAAACTCACTACTGCATCCACAGTGAATGCATTAAGATATGTAGTATATTTTAAATTCATAATACTTAGTCTCACATATAAACGCGCACAAACGTATATTTGTGCGTGTGTGTGTGTGTGTTTGTGTGTGTATATGAGATAAGATACGATGAATTAAAAATCTAGCACAGTTCAAGCTACAATTCTTACCAAATTAATTGTTACAATTAAACTTATACTATATTAATATCTTCACCTTCTTCCTTCTTTTAGACATGCATACATATATACATGGATACATACGTATGTATGCATGTATATATGTATGTATATATGTATGTATGTATGTATGTTCGTATGTATGTATTGATGGATGGATGGATGAATGGATGGATGGATGGATGCAGGGAGGGAGGGATGGATGTGTATATGTATACCTCACATACATGTTCATACTTTACTGGTACAGGATGTTTTGCAATTCGACTTTATTACTGTTGTTTCGACACACGTCAGCCCAGATCGAGAATTATAACTGTGAGCTTTTCAGTTCACTTCTCTTGGCATAGTATATCTTGGACTATTATATCTAACATGACTTTCTTACTTTTGTTTTTAAGACGGTAGGATGTGACATGAAGAATTCGTGGCTTTATCGTGCATGAGCTTCTTATTGGTTTGTTATTCTACTGTGGTAAGTTGTGGAATACTCTTAAATGGTTTGAACAGTGGCATTAACATCGAGGGTTGTGTTGGATTGCTTATATTTTCGAAGGAAATTTAACCCTATTTAAAGACCTTAATTGACAAGACTGGTTTAAAGTCATGTTTAGTAACTATACATCCATTAATCAATTTAAACTTAGTGGCTCTTCTCATTTGTCGGCCATTACACTTGCAATACATTTACAGTTATACACTTACAAGAGTCAAACAATTATGAATCGAAGGTTCACTTCTTTAAACGGTGAGCAGGTACTACGATAATGCACCGAGACAGACACATACCTTCTAAAACCTATTTGGATATTTTGACCAAAGTACCTGCTCATATGATCATTTATAACTGCACTACACTCCAACGGTATGATGCCCCTGCTATTCTGCACAGGGAAAACTATATAGAACAAAGGAAGAAGAAACCAATTTCTTTCTGTAAATATCATTGGTTCACTTAATTCTTGGTTATTGATATCACCTAAGGTCGTCTCATAACAACATTAATACTACAAGACCAAGATTGCTTGCACGTAGCAGGTGATCCCCAAGGAGAAGTCTGCCCTGGATCAAAAGTAGAGAAAGCTAGGCAGTGATATATACACATGGAAGATGTTTGTAAGACGGACCACAATCTTTGAATTTAAGTTTGCAATAAATCTCCAAACTATATATAATCATTTTATGATTATAAAAAGAAGCCCGTCGTATATATGTATATATATATGTGTGTGTGTGTGTGTGTGTGTGTGTGTGTGTGTGTGTGTGTGTGTGTGTGTGTGTGTGAGTCTGTGTTTGTCCCCCTAGCATTGCTTGACAACCGATGCTGGTGTGTTTATGTCCCCGTCACTTAGCGGTTCGGCAAAAAGAGACCGATAGAATAAGTACTAGGCTTACAAAGAATAAGTCCCGGGGTCGATTTGCTCGACTAAAAGGCGGTGCTCCAGCATGGCCGCAGTCAAATGACTGAAACAAGTAAGAGAGTAAAAGAGAATATCCCCGTTTAATAAGTATGGAATATTTTTGTGGCACTCTGTCTCTTTCCTTTACTTTGCTTCTCTTATTTCTTTTCTCTCTCTCTCTCTCTCTCTCTCTCTCTCTCTCTCACTGTCTGCCTTTCTCTGTTACCCTCCTCCCACTATCACGTGATCCGTGACTGCCTAAGGCGGTGCCATTCTTTTTGGTGTTGCCTTCGACCGGACAAGTCACGATTTTCTGAACTCCTAGCTCTACCTCTCACGTGTTTATAGTCTTTTAGGACAGCTATTCATTTCTCCCTCGCATTACCTATGTTTGCCTTGTCTTGCAGCCCTAAGGCTTTTTTCGCTGTATATTCTTTTATTTGTTTCAGTCATTTGTGGTCATGCTGGAGCACTGCCTTTAGTCGAACAAATCAACACAGGACTAATTCTTTGTAAGCCTATTACTTATTCTATCGGTCTCTTTTGCCGAACCGCTAAGTTACGGGGACGTAAACACACCAGCATCGGTTGTCAAGCTGTGTTGGGGGGACAAACACAGACACACAAACGTGTATATATATATATATATATATATATATATATATATATATATGACGGGGTTCTTTCAGTTTCCGTCTACCAAATTCACTCACAAGGCTTTGGTCGGCCCGAGGGCTACAGTAGAGGACGCTTGCCCAAGGTGCCACGCAGTGAGACTGAACCCGGAACCATGTGGCTGGTAAGCAAGCTAATTACCACACAGCCACTCCTGCGCCTATATATGTTTTATTATCATTTTAATGTTTGTCTTCGTGTGGCCCTAAGCCTTTATTCTGTTTATAGTTTTTGTCTCTCGTCCGTGCACAAATGGTCTCATTTCGAGCCTGTTTCGTTTTCTTATGTTTTGGCCCTATTCCCGGCAAGTTTCTTGCCGGTGCCTCCACAGTGGAAGCAGTATTATCGATAATAGCCGAAATTGCGCTTGACCCTATGGCCGACAACTGAAGAAGAGTTGGTGACCTTCTGTGTTTTCCGTTCATCTGTGTATTTAGTTGATGTTCGAATGTTTATATATATATATATATATATAAAATCTGGTAATTAGTCATATACATATATATATATATATATACACACACACACACACACACACACACAGATGTATGTGTGTGCGCGTCTCTCTCTCTCTCTTGATATATATATATATATATATATATATATATATATATATATATATATATATATATATATATATATATATATATATATGCCAAAGGTGCAGAAACGACGTGCTCCGAAGGAATTTGAACGTAATGTAACCCAAGACTAAAGTAAGAAATCCATGAATCAGGTACTCCAAAACAATCAGAAGGACGTGGACAGTCCGCGTGAGCGTAGAGTAAAGAGTCAATTTAGATAAGCCAATGGAAAGCTATGCCCGAAATGTCACTCTGTCTTCACCGTGTGTCAAGCTAATACATTCCTTGTTATCCGTTGATTTTCCTCGTTTATTTGAAGTAATTGCACATACAAACAGACATACATACATATATATATATGTGTGTGTGTGTGTGTGTGTGTGTGTGTGTGTGTGTGTGTGTGTGTGTGTGCGTGTGTGTGTGTGTGTGTACACATATTTATGTATATATCTATATATATATATATATATATATATATATATATATATATATATATATATATATATATATATATATACACATGTATGTGTATATATAGATGTATGTGTGTGTGTATATATATATTTATATATACGCACGCACACACACATATATATATATTACCTTGGAACATTCAATATTATGCGTACAAGATAACATAATACTCTTCATTCATCTGAAGCCCGACACCACTGAGATCGAAGTGCTGGGGAAACAAGAAGAAATGCAAGACAAGGGAGAGCACCGGGAAGTAAAACTTCCGGTCGAAACAAAGAGGCAAGTCCGCTTGAGGGAACAAAAGGCACAAAAGCAGAAACAACGGAGACTGGAGTCTCAAACCAGTAGACAAGCACGCGGGACGAAACACGTGACACCAGAGCAGAAACGACAGCGGATGGAATTTCATGCCCATAGAAAACTCACCTAAGAGAACAGGTGTTAACAGAACTTCAAAGCAAAGCAGCCAGAAATGCCCGCTCCAGGGAACAGGAAACATCAGAGCAACGACAAGTCAGGTTGGAATTTAGTCCTTTCATTCGTGAAGCGAAGCGGCTAGCAACCTTTAAGTACGATCTAGGTCATGGACATTGTCATAGATGCGTTATGAATATATTTGAATATAGTACAGACCGGGACAAAGGCCGAGCAAAGGCTGGGTCTCAATTAATATAATATAATATAATATAATATAATATAATATAATATAATATAATATAATATAATATAATATAACATAACATAATATGATATGATATAATATAATAAAATATAATATGATATAATATAATGCGTGGAGGCGCAATGGCTCAGTGGTTAGGGCAGCGGCCTCGCGGTCATAGGTTTGCGGTTTCGATTCCTAGACCGGGCGTTGTGAGTGTTTATTGGGCGAAAACACCTAAAAGCTCCACGAGGCTCCGGCAGTGGATGGTGGTGAACCTTGTACTCTTTCACCACAACTTTCGCTCACTTCTACTTCCTGTTTCCGTTGTGCTTGTAATTCAAAGGGTCAGTCTTGTCACACTGTCTCACGCTGAATATCCCTGAGAACTACGTTAAGAGTACACGTGTCTGTGGAGTGCTCAGCCACTTGCACGTTAATTTCACGAGCAGGCTGTTCCGTTGATCGTATCAACTGGAACCTTCGATGTCGTAAGTGCCAACAAAATATAATGCGTACTTTTATCTTATCCTTTTAGGATAGCAATCTAGCAGAATATTCAGAACGTCGCAAAGATGTATTGCAGTAATTGTGGTTCATATTGTTCTGAGTGCAATACCAGCGAGGACAATTTCGAGTTCTATCCCTCCAGAATCGATATAATAAGATACCAATCAAATAGTGAAGTCACTGTTATCAACTAATCCCCTCCCCTTAAAAGCACTATCCCTGTGCATAAAGTAGAAACAGTTATATCTTATATATCTTATGTATCGGGTGACGAATGTAACCAACTGAAAGGTTTGTTGCACGAATCATCAAGATCAATGAATGTAATTATGTGTACTTTACGTACGAAAATATATGCGTGTGTGCGTGTATTTGCGTTCCTTCTTATAACTCTCTTCACCCGCTTTTCTTTCTTTCTGTATGTACACCTATCTGTGTATGCTATGTGTGAACTGAAGATGTGTTTGGATAGAAAAAGTCGAAGGCTGCTCGTGAGTCTGGTATCCACATCTCCTGTTAACATGACAGGCGTTCTGCCAGTGGAGCAAATATCTACAGAGGATGTAGAAAATAAGTATAAAATAATTTTGTGGGTTCATAAAATCCAAAATTATTTGAAAACCCAGGACAGAAATTGAGGATCTTTTTTAAAACGGGGGCCACATTTTTCATTAACGAAACACTTTGAAACTTGGAACACTGGTAGAATGTGTCATATAAAACATCTTTTTCTCTTAGTCTTCTTAAAAAAAAAAGAAATCCATAAATTATTCCATGTTAAAGTTGTCGTATTTCTGTAATTTCAACCAATCACTGACGTCCATTTAGCCGATATACATTAAGTGCCGATTACATAAACAAACGATTCTGAAACAATTAATCCTAACCCTAACCCTAACTCTAACCCTAACCCTAACCCTAGGGTTAGGGTTAGGGTTAGGGTTAGGGTTAGGGTTAAAGCAAATTTAAAATGAAAAAAGCAAATAAAACGAAGGTATGGAGATTAAATACGCTTTACATCGCTTAATCATCCAAAGGAGTAAATGTAAACAACTGAATACTTGTCAGTGATTGGTTGAAATTATCGAAATAAGACAATTTTTTACATGAAATAAATTCGAATACAAAAATATTTTTCTGTTCTATAACACAAAATAGATAAGTATACGAAGTTTGAAAGTCTTTCGGTACCAAAAACACTACGTAAAACATTAATGAAAAATGTGGCCCCCGTTTTAAAAAAGATCCGAAATTGATATAGAATGTTTTACAATATTTTAACAGAATATACGAATATAAATCTAAAGAAGAATAAATATACACTTGATTATAAATGTGTTGAAACAACTTAATTAGCTCATCAGTAGTAATGTAAACCGTTCGATTCTTGGTAATTAAATCAGTAACAACATGCGAATAATGAACTGTTACTCCTTGGGCAAATTTAAGTGTATACTCGTTTGATGAGGAAACCCCAACACAAATTAGAGACTAGTCCAGTTGATTCCTCTTTTTCAGTCCAAAAGGCTTCTGTGCATAAAGGCATGTTACGTTACTTAAATCAGTCTTTAATAAACAGTGTTGGTTGAACAACTATAGTTTTATTTGTGCAGTGCATTTCAGCAATACGCATTCATAGATAGACAGATAGATAGATAGTTAGATAGATAGATATTCACTCAGACATTTTTTCACATATAACTTGCTCTAGAAGACACTCCATTCACCTAACTCCCTCCCTTCATTGCAGATCAGTGACAACAGTTTCGATCCCTTCCAACAGCGTTTCATTCCTTGTGATACTGAACATGAATGATTTCTACCAGCGAATGTCTCTTTATCCATATTTTAGCAAGTTTTCTTTCTTCTTTTATCCATGCAACCAGCACTCCAAAACTCTGTCGCGACTGTAACTATGCAGCAACTATTAAAATTCGCTAAGGAATTGTTCTTCAGAAATGAATTCCAGTTTTCTCAACGCCATGTTCATGATGAAACCTTTCCTGTTTCTCTTCTTAGTTCAAGTTTCACTACACAATAGCAGCCACGTAGTGTGTTGAGCAAGTTGATACAGTAAACTGCTATCTCCGTGGCGCATTAGCTGACAGGCATCCTCCATATTTTAGCATCTTATTTCATGTGCCGACACCACTTTTATTATCTGACGGCACCATCTAATTAAAATCAGAACAATTTTTTGGAGTCAGAGTATACTAGAAAGTAAACGAGGTCACTTCCGTTGTACAAATATACGCGGACACATTACACTCACGTACAAGCAACGCAAGCTCATAGAAGCATATGTGTACCAATACAGAATAAATTTTGATAAAAATTTTCCTTCTGCAAATTAACATAAAATAATTGCAGCAATCGAAGGACTGTGCAGCGTCTATGCCTTTCTCAAACATATTTGCAACGAAAGGGAAATTATATTTGGTCAGGAATAGTTGCAGCGTTAGCAGGTTGATAAATTATAACTTCTTTCTGCGCTAGATATAACACACAGGCGCGGACGCACGCTAACACAAAAAAAAAACTATGTGTCTATACATACGTGTGTGTCTGTATGTATTATGTATATATATTTATGTATTTATATTTGTACATGTATATACGCATATATATATACATACATTTGCACATATTTATATATATTTGCACTTATATGCGTGTGTATGTACGTAGTCATAATTGTATGGATGCATATATCTATGTGTTTATATATATAGGTGTGTATAAATATGCATACGAACGAAATTTTGTGCCATGTTTATCTTAATCTTATTTCCATCACATCTGCCTATCCTCGAATTTGCTTAGCTTTTACTTCAATTCACATACACACATATACACATACGTATATATGCATACAAACATAATTGCATACACACACATATACATACATAAATACATACATACATATATATATATATATATATATATATATATATATATATATATATATATATATATATATATATATATATATATATATATATATATATATAATCCTTCACAAACTGATGAAGATGTATATGTATACGTATATTTATACATATACATACATACCCACACACGCATATGCACAGACAGACTGACACGTGAATACGCATTCGTTTTTAAATCCGCGCACACACAAACCAATATAAGTACGTGCGTGCGCGTGCGTGTGTATGTGGGTGTACGCGTGTGCCTATGAGTGTGCCTGTGTGTGTACATACACATATACATTCACAAACACACATGGATACAAACGTAAATTGATTTTCAAGTAACTACACCAAATATCCTTACACAATGGTTACCGCATTCTCTTACAATAGAAATACGCACATTCAGTGACTTAGATACATACATGCATACATGCATACATGCATGCATATATACATATATGCATACATACATACATACATACATACATACATACATGCATGCATTCATACACATACATACAGTTTTGTTTCTTCATACCTCCCATGTTCGTGTTAATCTTGGTTTCTCAGCCCATAGATCTACCTCTCTACCTACCTACTTACCTACCTACCTACCTACCTACCTACCTACCTACCTACTTGCCCACCTACCTACCTACCTGCTCATCTACCTACCTCGCACCTTTTCTTCTTACTTTATTTTGCTTACCATTGTCTGAATATCTATCTT
>NC_142937.1:42248099-42258099 GCF_046866305.1 Octopus bimaculoides | reverse complement strand
TGATAGAAGCAATGACGCGCTAATAATAATAATAATAATAATAATAATAATAATAATAATAATAATAATAATAATAATAATAATCCTTTCTACTATGAGCACAAGGTCTGAATTTTTTCTTGGGGGGGTGTACCAGTCGATTACATCGACACAAGTGTGTAACTGGTACTTAATTTATCGACCCCAAAAGGATGAAAGGCAAAGACGAATCCGGCAGCATTTGAATTCAGAACGAAAAGATAGATGAAATGACGCTAAGCATTTGGTCCGGCGTGCTAATGATTCAGCCAGCTCACAGGATGCCTTGATGACGACGACGATGATGATGATGATGATGATGACGATGATGATGATGGCAATAATTGTGGTGTGGAATTGGAAGCAGAAACAATTCATTTAAATAATAGGTGTCTTGGGAATGCGAAAAAAGATGGAGATAAATAGATAAACAAGCCCTAAGGACTTTTAATTCCTTCTCAACAATAACAAAGTACAACACTTCTTGGCACTGCACATATTATGTAGCATACACGCAATAGTAATAAAAGAAGCACATGTGTTTTGTGTCTGTCAGAAATCCTTACATTGTGTGTTCAAATTCCATTGAGATCAACTTTACCTTTTGTCCTCCCAGGTTCAATGAAATAACAAGTGAAGTACCGGAGCTAGAACGGGATTCAATGAATTATACTCCACCCATTGATATATGGCGTTGTGATAATACTAGCTCTCATTATCATCATCATTATTATTATTACTATTATTATCATCATCATCATCATCATAATCATCATCATCATCATCATCATCATTATTATTATTAATATTATTTGTGTGACTATAATCTTGATCTATGATTGGTGACCTTTCGACATAACGTGACTGGTAAGTAAAGACTGAGCTTGGAGACCCATTACTGTCCTTGTTGTACGGGATGCCATCCAAATCGCAACACTTTACAGGTACTAAATCAGATTCTCCTAGCGCGAACCGATTCTTTGAAGTAGTCCTTTACAACTCTTCCTTTCGATCCTAGCAATGATTACAAGTTTGTTAGTTTTGTCATTGCTTCTATCGACACTTTCAATTTTTGATGGGGGTATACTTTGCTCACATAATCGGGATATTAAACCTGTTCATTTTCGATGGAACTCCCATCACATTCATTCGAGTTCGTTCGTTTGTTAGTTCGACAGACCGGCGCCATTCACATAAACTTTCATTATCTTATTGGTTATACAATAAAATGGATATAGGCATCTTATTGCAGTGCTATCATCTGAATTTTGTATATTGAATGTTCATATAGAAGATATCAATTTCCTGTTTTTATCAAATTAGACATTTCTCAGTGATTCCATAATTTTAGGAAGACTTCTTATGTCCACAAAACATCGTATTTGATAGTTATATTTAAAAATTGCTTTAGCTTCATTTCTTACGATGTTGTAGATTCTTGATGGTCACTCGACCTGATCATATCTTCAGATTTATTCTGGTGTCCCATGTAAGGAATCAAATGAGGACCTGAACGAGGTTCTCATCAAAATTTGTTGAATCACTTAAAGTATATATTTCTGGTATTGCTTAATTGAGAGAAACTGATTCTAAAAACAAAAATAAATAAATGAATAAACAAATAAAACCTAAAATTTCCCTTTAGGAAAATGAGACTGTTATGTCTCAACGCTACTGCTATCTGGCACCTTTGGATAATCTCTACTCAACCGCTACACAACTGCTACTCGACTGCTACTCAACAGCTACTCGACTGCTACTCAACAGCTACTAGACCGCTACTCAACACACCTACCACGGCCAGACTACCTCTATTTATATGTCTTGGGAGATCCTACTTCTTCGCGTGGGGCGTCGACACAATAGAGACCCTGTAGTTTGTTAAATCGGGTTTATTTGGTCCTTCACTAGCAACAGGGGAACAAGGTTTTAGTGATCAAAACTCTAAAGTAGCTTACATTTCTTATAAATATTCAAGCTAAATTATGCTGTGCGGTTAGCGATCGTCAACCCAGCGCTTACGTAAGCCACTCCATCTCACAACAACAATACCATAACCAGCTCTCGACCAATAAAGAAAGGAAGATAATCTCCGATACATCAAATTATGCAATTGTCAAATCTCTGAATGTTGACCAGGAGCAATTGTTTACCGAACCAATGGAATTTTTCTCGATGAAAGTTTAAAGCAAGCTAAATTATTAGAGGACTCTTCGAGACTTCCTTTAACAGCCGCTGTACAAACCATACATCCACATACATTAAATCTCACCAGTAACAACACAACAGTCCTATCGAGTTAGGCACGGAACCGAATGAGAAACGTACTAATTTTACAATTTCATTTATTTCAATCCACAACGACAAATTCATTATGTGAAGAACTTTCAGTTATTCATTAAGTGAAGAGAAATTCCAAACATTAAATATAACTACAGATATTCTAAGCAAAAATGTGTGATAAAGCCCAAGTGCAGTGATGAGAAGAAAATTTTCTTTAATTATTACACAACCGAACCTGATAAATTAGTCAGATATAGACAGCCGTCCCATGGAAAATTTATAAACAGCCAAATTATATGAAGCCATCTGAAGTCCACACCAAGTCGCTCTCTTCCTTCGGTATCATTCAAACGTCCAGGAACTCTGGAGGGATTGTATCCGGGCATGAAATAAGTAAAGACACGTGACGTATATTTCTGGGAATGTTATGCATTGAATGCGGACTTTTTTCTTTATCTTACTTTTTACTCGTTTCACTTATTTAACTGCGGTCATGCTGAGGCACCGCCTTAAATTTTAGTCGAACGAATCGACTCCAGAGCATTTTTAAAAGCCTGGTACATATTTTATCGGTCTCTTTTGCCAAATCGCTAAATTACGAGGACGTAAATAAACCAACACTTGTTGTCAAGCAGCGGTGGGGGACAAACACAGACACAAACACACGGGCGTGTGAGTACATATGACAGGCTTCTTTCAGTTTCGGTCTACGAAATCCACTCACAAATGCTTTGGTCGTCCCTTGATCGTAGAAGACACCTAAATGCCACACAGTGGGTCTGAACACGGAACCATGTGGTTGGGAAGCTAGTACGAGTTCAAGCCTATTACACAGGCTCTGAAATCATTCTTAATCTTTGTGTAAGATCCTTAATCCATTATATTCAGAAATTCAAATATGGCATGGCTGTCAACGTTTGATGGATGCAAATTTGAATTTTGCTAATGCTTTCCTTGTTGCCTAGTTGTATTCCAGTCTATCTATCATATTGTATCTATCGCCAAGACAACCTGCGAGGTTGTGACTTTCATCATATATTTTGAATCAAGTTCACTTTTTAGCGTCTTCCTTGTTAGATATTTTAATTTAAAATCACACATCTTCATTTAGTTTTGTTGTATTTCTCCATCTTCAACCTTACTTTTATAATATTTCTTCTTTCTAGTTCATGTTTGATGTCAGTGTCAGTTTTTATTAACTCTGAATACTTCATTTAAAGTTGTGCTTGTGATATTCTCCAACCCAAAACCCCATATTGATTTTTGGATCTCTATACTTTTTTTTATGCTGTCCCACCAAACCAGTAAATATTTCCTCTAGAATTTAGGCATATACTTAATGGTACAAGAGATAAACAGAATAGGAGAGGTGTTATATCTGTTTACCTTGTGGCTATACATGGTTTGATCTCTTATTTTGTTTCATTGATTGTTTCCCTTTCTTTCATATGTATATGTATATATATATATATATATATATATATATATATATATACATATATTCTGTTTTCTTTTTTTTTCAACTTGCCTTATTTTTCTTCAATCGTATTCTATATCATTCCTGCTCAACAATTATAGTTTTGTTGTTTAATTCCATGTGAAGAACTTTTCTTAAATTTCATGTGAAGATCATCTCGGAACATTTTATTATTATTTTTTAATTACAAGATCCTTTTCTCAAGACTATGTATTCTTCAATATTTTGGCTTTCACCTGTTCAGGTAATCTTTATTTAGTTCTTTTGAATACTTGTTCATCCTTAATCATAACACTCCGACATAACATTCCTATTTTCATGGCTGATATTTTCATGTTTTTGTTTTTCACTACGCACGTATTATTGCAGTATCATTCCTCTTTCCGCTAATTTCCTGTTGTATTTTTTTTTTATTTCAAGATTGATTCAGTTCTATGTTTTCTTCTAGATTCAAAGAAATCGACACCGACAGTTTTTGCTATTACAAACATTCTGACGTACATTACCTGTTCATACACGTTATATCTACATTTATTTGGCGTGTAATTATTTCTAATGCATGATTAGTTTGCTTCATAATGGCACAATGTTTTTAATGATATACGATATCTTACTGGTTTATGGTCTTTCTTCAAACTGCATAAATTTTATCGATTCACATTTTGTTAAATTTCTCTTCAACATACTATCAAGTAGACCATATTTCATTTGCATGAGCTGAGAGTGATCTTGTTTCCGTATTCTTAATGCATATGATAGGTACTTCGTGATGTTTGTTCTTAGAATTCTTTAATTTCAGTGATGTTGTTATGTGCGATATTTAGCGTCGTGGTTACAGTTTGTTCTATATATCCGTTCTCTGAGATACCTATGTTATTATATTCGTCTAGTTATTTATATACCTCTCTGTTTTTGTACAGTCCTACTATTACATTATCCTTCTGATTATATACTACTGTTAGTGAATACTTTTGTTGTAAAACCTGTCTTACGTAATCTCGTTATATACTCTTGTAGATATATATTCCTCTTGTTATGGATTCTTGCTGCTAAATACTCCCGTTTTATATACTCCTTCCGTTACATATTTGTGGCCGGTGGGAAACATGTCAGCATCTATACCAAAGTGATAGCATATAATTCCAGTTGTACCAACTTTTAGATACAATAATGGACACATTACTTACATACAAGAATGGATTTTAATGTAATTGCTAATTCAGAGCTGTTTAGTGGCTTCTCAGCTGACGTCAGCACTGTAATATACTTCACTCAGTATTGATATGTCAATTATTAAAATACTATTGGCATTTTAGTCATGTATAATTATATCAATTTCTAGCGTGTGTATAGTGTATACATACACACATACACACATGTCTGAATATCTGCGTCTGTATGTAGCGAGTAAATATATATACATATATATATATATATATATATATATATATATATATATATATATATATATATATATATATATATATATATATATATATATATATATATATATATATATATATGTATGTATATATATATATATATATATATATATATATATATACACATATATATATATATATATATATACATATATATATATATATACACACACACACACACACACATATATATATATATATATATATATATATATATATACACATATATATATATATATATATATATACATATATATATATATATACACACACATATACATATATATATATATATATATATATATATATATATATATATATATAAGTATATATATGTATATATATATATACACATATATATATGTGTGTGTGTGTGTGTGTGTCTGTATGATAATCGGTGTATATGATCAAATAGCTATATCATACACCAAAATGTTTGAATTCTAATTATCTAAGACAGGTAGAGCTATATGTTTACTACATAATTTAATCTGTAAGGTAAGATGTTGAAATTTAGGAAGTTAGACGAAATATATGGAAACTAGATTATATTTTTATGATTCTAAGATAGTGCCGGACATCTTCAATAAAGTCTTAAGAATTGGTTCTTGAATATGTAAGTGATGGCGATGTTAATCATGCACAATATAGGATCGAGACACAGCTAGAACCTTCTTTATTTTCTTTGAGGGAATCCACAAAATAGTAAACCAATCATATATTAGGGTCAATTCAAATACAAGAGATAGCCCAGATATGTGAATAACTGTGATCGTTTAAAAACATGATCATTCTACATGACGCCTTCTTTCTCCCTCGACACTACAGCAACCAGCATTACCACCACCACCAACACAACCACCATCAGCATCGTCATCATCATAAACATCATCATCATCATCATCATCATAGCCGACGTCGTCTTGAAAATCTTAGGTTAGCAGAGATGTTGGAGTGCCGGAAAATTGCCTTGCGATATTTGTCACGGCTCTTTAAGTTCTGAGTTCAAACCTGTCAGCCCTGACTTCCATCTCTCTGGGCTTTATGAATTAAAGTATCTGTCAAGTACTATGGTGGACGGTGGCGAACAGCCTCGTCCCTCTTACTTGCTGGCCCTTGTACCTGAATTAGAAACAACTACTCCTACAATTACGATAGATAGACAGAAGAATAAACACAGATAAATAGCGTAAATACATGTGTGTGAATAAGGTGGATGAGGAATTTTTCCCAACCAAGCTCTTCGATCTTCTGTGATGTGATCTTTGCAGTGTGGGGTCGCACATTGTCCTGATGAAACATCACTCCTTTTCGATTCACTAAAGCGGGACTTTTTTTCTTCAAACCTTAGTTCAAACGTTTTAATTGCTGACAGCAGATTTGAGCATTGATTGTTGCATTAAGTGGTAACAATTGAAAGTGAATTACTCCTTTGCAATCCCATAGAGAGACGAGAGAAGAACCTTTTTCACATGAAGTTCTCTTCTCGGTTGTGGTCGAGCTTTTTCCCTTTTACCAAGCTACTGTTTACGAAGTTTAACATTTTGATAGAAGATCCATTTTCCGCAAATGCATAAAAATAATTTTTAATTCCATTAGACATTCTAAAATACTATTAAATGTCATTCAAATTTAAGAAAGGTAAAACCGGACAGAATTTATGGGATGGCCTGATATATATATATATATATATATATATATATATATATATATATTCATGTATGTATGTGCATGTGCATAGAGAGAGAGAGAGAGAGAGAGAGAGAGAGAGAGAAAAGGAGAGAGGTAGGAACGACAGAGATAGAAAGAGTTGGATAGATCGAAATAGTAGACAAGTCTCCCTTAAATTAAGCCCAGGTATCTTTGAAAAAAAATATAAAACGTAGAATATATTGGGTAATGTCTTAATCCCTAGATGCGTATAATATTTTATGAAAAGATGAGCTGATCGTGACAAGAATACATTTGATAAAGGTCTGCTCAACTATTGCAGAGGTTTCAAGTATCAGATAATATGTGTGTGTGTGTGTGTGTGTGTGTGTGTGTGTGTGTGTATAACTGAGGGCACATTATTTGGTTTAATCGTTAGGATATTCGTAAGGTTGTGAGTTCAATTCCTGGCGACGCGTTGTGTCCTTTCGCAAGACACTTTATTTCGCGTTGATCCATTCCACTCAGCTGGCAAAAAGGAGTAGTACCTGCATTTCAAAGAACTAGCCTTATCACATTTCAGTCTCACACTCAATCGTCTTGAGAACTACGTTAAGGGTATACGTGCCTGGAGAGCACTCAGCCACTTACACGCTAATTTCACGAGCAGGCTGTTCTGGTGAGCGGATCAACTAGAACCCTCATCGTCGTAATCGACGGAGTGCCATATATAACTACTAACAGAACGACTTTACTTTACATGAGGAACTCTGAGTTGTAAACATAGACAGCATTCTGGCAAACAATGCAGCCACATGCGGTTACGCAATGCCACCATCAACAGAATGAAATTTGAAGAACTGGTAAACTATCTCCGAGAACCAATGTCTTTTCTCACTATCAGAAAAAGTCTTTCAGAACACGTGGAGTATGTGGCTTATCATAGAAATAGTGTAACAGATTGATTTCCGCTTCTAGTCAAGACATATCACATCTATAGACAAAAAGGTATCAGCAGGTTATCATCATTTAGGAAATCTTTAACAAGATAAATACAGATAGCGAAGAATCAACAAAGAGTATTATTGTTCAATCAATTGCTAATACACGTATGCATATATATATATATATATATATATATATATATATATATATATATATATATATATATATATATACATATGCACACAAATACCCACCCACAGATCGATTGATATATAGATAAATAGATAGAGTTAGACAGATAGATAGATAAATGTAGATCTATGTATATGTACATACACACATATAAATGTATGTAAGTATATGTATGTATGTATGCAGGTATGTATGTATATATATATATATATATATATATATATATATATATATATATATATATATATATATATATATATATATATATATATATATACATACGTATATGTACATACTTACATCTATGCGTATATATATTTGCATATGTGAGCACAGGACGTCACGAAAAGTGTACAACAAAAAATACGAAGTACAAGTACATGGAATATGAACTATTTTTTCGAACAACGAAAGGCACAAATGGAAAACAAGACAAACAACTTATGAAGGGGCGTTCTTTGTGTTGTATGTCTTGTTTTCCATTTGTGTCTTTCGTTGTTCGAAAAAAATAGTTCATATTCCATGTACTCGTACTTCGTATTTTTTGCTGTACACGTTATACATTACTTTCAAAAGATTCTTGTGTCTGCTACTGATATCACATGCTTCGCGAGTTCTCACATTGCTTAGGTTGTTGCTGTTGTTGTTGTTGTTGTTGTTGACGCTGGGAGTGAGAGATATGAGGAGGAGGGAATCTTCTTCTGCGGGAGGGTTGATGGGAGGAACTGCTTTCCATCTCAACGCTCCCATGATGGTTGCTGATGTCAATAGTAATGGTGATGATGACGACACCATCTTGTGTGTTTGCGTTCTTTTTTTTACACACTAGATGGGGCCTTTTCTGAGTGCAATAGATAATTAAATGAATAATACTACTCCCTTACGGGGCAGAAACAGCCATCTTAAACCTGCCAAAAGGTTTTCGGTGTTCTTATTGTCGGTTTCTAAGAAAAGTTAATACTATATATTTGTAAAGACAGGGTGAACAACACAATTTAAAACCTAACTTACGAAGCGTGTTCGAAAGAAAGCCTTGCGTATTCCGCAGCGAATAATAATAATAATAATAATAATAATAATAATAATAATAATAATAATAATAATAATAATAATAATAATAGTAATAATAATAATAACGACTTTGACACAAGGCCAACAATTTTGGTAGAGGGAGTAAATCGATTACATCGATCTTAGTGCTCAACTAGTATTGATTTTAACGACAAAATCTACCTTAGCGGAATTTCAACTCAGAACGTAAAGAAGGATGAAATGCCACTAAGTCTTTTGTACAAACGATCCCGCCATTTCACCACTTAAATAATAAAGTCCTTTATGGTATAGGCATATGACATGGAATTTAGTAGGATGAGGCTAGTTCATTACATACACACCAGAAATTAACTGGTTCTAAATTCATCAACCCTGAAAGGGTGAACGACATCATTTCAACTCAGAACATAAATAATCAAGAAATATTACTTTGCATTTTACCCAGCGTGCTAACAATGCTGCCAGTTCGCCGCCTTTACAAGCAACAGCAGCAAGAACAATGAGAATAATAATAAAAATAATAATGATTTAAAATTTTGGTACAAGGCCAGTAATTTCGGGGAGTGTGGTAAACCGATAACATCGACCCCAGTGCTCAACTGGTACTTATTTTAATGATCCCGAAAGGATAAAAGACAATGTCGACCTCAGCGGAATTTGAACTCAGAACGTAAAGACGGACGAAATGTCGGTAAGCATTTCGTCCAGCGTGCTTAACTATTCTGCCAGCTCACCGTCTGGAATATGGCAATCAAGAGAGTAATTGTTATCCCAGTAGTTATAGGGGCACTCAGAGCACTAACAACACAGCTCGAGAAATATGTCGGAGAAATTGGAACTGGCGTGAAGGCAGAGCATATAACTGCTCTACTGCTCTACTGGGTACAGCTAGGATTTAGAGACTGGTGCTTGAGTATTGAACATCTTCCACTAGCTTTCA
>NC_142937.1:42225599-42245599 GCF_046866305.1 Octopus bimaculoides | reverse complement strand
TTCTCATTTCGAAGACAGCCGACAACTGATAAAGGGTCGTTTTTTGTGTTCCTTGTCATGTTCTCCATTTCTTTCTCTCGTTGTTTGCGTATTGAACTCATTTGCTTTCGTATTTCATGTTGTTTACTCTTGGTGACGCGCTGTACCCATATATGCATGGGTGTCAATATATATATGCAAGTCAGTAAATGGTGGGGTTATGTTAACCGCACATGGAGAAATAATAGGAAAATGAAAAATAATAATAAGGCAGAATGCTAAACTGTAAGCATATTTTAATATAGATGTGTAAAAAGAATTTCTAACCGGCTTTCATTGCATGGCAAATTTTCAAGAAGAGGGAGAATGAAAATGTTTTTTTACAAAACAGTAAAAAGTAATATATAAAAAATAATATATAGAAAAATAAATATACCAATACATTATATTGTCTTTGAGCTTTAAGCTTAGTACTTTAAGCCAGGACTTTAAGCTTAGTGCTTACTGTCTCGGTCTGTCTTGCCGAAATGCTAATTACGGTGACGGAAACACATCAACACAGGTTGGCAATCGGTGGTGGAGAGACAAACACCATCACAAACACACACAGGCACACAAGCACACACACACGCACACACACACACACACACACACACACAAACACACACACACACGTATGTGTGTATACACGACGTACTTCTTTCAGTTTCCATCAACCAAATCCACTCAACTGACTTTTGTTGACCTCAGTCTATCGTAGAAGACACTTGCTCAAGTTACCAGGCAGTGGGAGTGAATCTGGAAAAGTGTGGTTCGGAAACAAGCTCCTTACTACGCAACCATGTTACAGCGTACTTATAAAGGTAGAAATTCCAGGGTTTAGTGGAATGTTTTTATATGATAGAGAAATAGAATTATTCAAATCTTTGAAGATGTGAATAACACCTGCGTTTAACTCATTTTATCTATCTATCTATCTATCTATCTATCTATCTATCTATCTATCTATCTATCTATCTATCTATCTATCTATCTATCTATCTATCTATCTATCAATCTATCTATCTATTTATCTATCTATCTACCTATATATATATATATATATATATATATATATATATATATATATATATATATATATATATATATATATATAAACAAGCAGTATTACAAAACCTCACGATCGTTTCGAGGAATGCGTTTGTATTAGGCGAGTTTTCCTCCCGATACAAATAGTCGCATTTCTCTCATCAGAGGTACTTATAATATTGCTTTTCTTTGGATTGCAATATTGGGGCGCTTGAAACCTAACATCACGTTGATTTTTTTATGTATTTTGCATTCCCATGATAAAGGAACTTGACTCTGTCATACACTTTGACTTTTGTTAATATCGAAAGATCTAAGTGTAGGAAGTTTATGAGCTTCGAGCAGACCATTGTAGGTATAAAAACAACGTCCAGGAACAATAATGATTTATTGGCGTCGAAGGTTGTGGGCTTTTTCCCCATATTGAAGTTCGATACGCTGAAAAAGATTTTGTATATCTCACGGTTAGCAGCTAGATTTGTTATGAATGCGAATAAAAATCCAAATTGAGGGAATGGTTCTTGTAAAATCTAGGGTATATATGTCTCCTAACTAGCAGATCCTCTGATGTAATAATTACTCAATGAGGAGTGATCAGCTAGTTACTCATCAGGAAAAAGATACCTTAATGGTGTGACGGTTTCATTGTCGCTTGGGAATCCCAATTTAAAGCTGTTATTTGAAATATATATGACTGTGTATAGAAATATACTACAAAAATACATACAACGATATATATTCATACACATATATGTATGCATGTACGTATGCACGTATCTCTATATGTATCTATCTATATGTATATATGTATCTATGTATGTTTGTATGCATGTATTTACAATACCTGTACACACGCATACACACTTAAATATACACACATAGATACATGCGTATATAGATACATAATTTATATATCAATTGTAAATCTACATACATGCATATGATACAGTTCTACATCTTATCTCATTGATTACGTTCTCTGAGATAGCAAGTATGGATAATGTCATGCATCCGTGTTTATGCATGTATGTAGGTATGTATATGTATTTGATGTATGTAGGCATATATACATATATATGTATTCGGTGTATTTAGTCATGTATGTGTACAAGTGTACCTGTACCGGTGTGTGCTTGTATGTACCTGCTATGTGGTATGTGGTACACAGAAATGACAGCATGAAATGCCATTAATAGATCACCATTTTTGTTTTTTCTCTTTCCTTTTTCCTGAATGACTTCGTTCTTTGAGTTTTAGATTCTTCTCAACGTGAATTCTTTTGGTGTTTTATTTCAGCCATCCGGTCATCCATTCTCTCTTATAAACATTATTATCACATCAATGCCAATGACACCTCCCACCACAAGCCACCATACACCCCCCCCCCACCACCACCACCAAAACGACACTACTACCTCCACTATCTTCACTACAATGACCACTATCACCACCACCATTATGAAGTGTATTACAGACATCAATACAAACAGTGAACAGCACGAGGTATCTGAACTCCATATGAGGTTGCACAACATGCATGAAATAACAGCTCATTCCCTAATGTCTTGAAAATGAACAATAATCTTCAAAAACCAAAATAAGATGGGATGGTTATGACAGATATGTCTTTAATCATATGTCTGTTTAGTCAGAATTGATATTAAGGTTATACACAACCATAATATAAGCTAAAAGGCGGGAATAAAAGAGCCCTCACTTGACCTGCCTTGAAATAGTTACTAGATTTCCCCAACTACCCAATCATTCCCTTAAGACTATATTATACCAAAGTATGATGAGGTGGTTTGTTACAACTGGAACCTTTTTGAACATGGGTTTTCTCAAAACGGAAAGGCTTATGGCAAAATAATAACATTCTGATCGAGAACACATAACCAAGACATTACAATCATGACCATTCCATCTAATCTCTAGTCACAATGTATTTAAAAACATATGTTATTCAACATGTTCTCTTTTTGCAAGATTATAGTATATAAGTTGAAAGAGAAGTTCGAAGCTTGTCAATCAACGTTTTAAAGATTCCTAATTGTTAGTTGTTTAGAAGTGGAGGTGTTAGTGTTAGATTTATTGAGTGTTGTTGATATTGGTAGAATTAACGGTTGGAGTGGCAGTTAGATTCCAATCATAACAATCTCGTTCTTCATTCAAACATTGTGTATCTAGGATACATTTTGCGGTAGGATCTTCCTGTTTTGAGAAATTTCCAGTTTGAGAATGTTCTTAGTGTCTTGAGCAAGACATTAAACTGGTTCTTAGAGGAAGGCTCCATCTTAGAAGTTCAGGAATTTGGGAGAGTAAGGACTTACCGTTTAGTCACCACTACTCCCGGCTCAACACTGGCCCGGTATTGTAGTACATCTGAATGGTCCTAATTAGGGGGCAAGTAGTAGGAGCAGGTCTTGTAGTTAAGTATACAGGACTCGGAGAAAAGCTAACTCCTAGGCATGTGTTACAGAAACTGACCAGTCTCTGGAAATGACACATGCCGTAATGTCACGTGAGCCAGTTCCTCTACTCCCTGGAGTTTACCTTAAAGGTAAACACGGGAGAGCAGGAGACTAGCAGAGTAAATTATGAAGAAACTGGCAATATACAACAGGAAGCCAATACTGTGTCTTTCTCAAGAAAAATCATGAATCTTCATGTTCTGGCATGCGGTGGGGGATCATGATTTCCAATGATGAAGGAGGCATAGTATATGGAGACTGAAGTGGGGGGGGGGGACTTGGTCCCTATTCCTTGCTGGCTAAGTTACTTCGTTAGGGGCTTCCTCATTGATTCATAATAGTGTTGTTAAAGTTGTTTTGAAGATCGTTCTTGTGTTTGTGATTTTTTTTTTCAACTATTTTTGCTGTTGTTTAACCAATCTTGCAAAAGGAGAACACGTTGAATAATATATGTTCCTAGATACATTGTGACTAGAGATTAGACGGAATGGTTATGACTGTAATGCTTTTGAACAGCACGAGGTATCTGAACTCCATATGTGGTTGCACAACATGCATGAAATAACAGCTCATTCCCTAATGTCTTGCAAATGAACACTAATCTTCAAAAACCAAAATAAGATCAGAATTTTGATCAGAATTTTGATCAGAATTTAACAAGGCTTAAACAACAATATCGGCTGCAACCATACCAACAACATCAACATCAATATGAATATCTTCAATCCCATCATTTCCTTATTCGATATAATCCTAACACGTGGTTGCGCGACATGCTAAAATAATAGCTAAACTTCTCTCTCGAAAAGGAAGAAACCTTTAGATAATGTAAACCAAGAATGCAATGACCGACGGTGTGTGAGATGGTCAAGGCTAGAACTCCTTTGACCACAGGTGTACTCTAGAGTCTAACATAAAGCTAAACTAAGGCCTCTGGTCATCACCAGCATCCATACACCTCCACTACCTCCAATACCACCACCACCATCACTTCTAAGACTGTAACATAAAATTCTCTAATGTCATCACTAACGTCACTAAACTGCTCCACCTCTATCACAAACGTTACGAAGTTAACATGCACGCTCGACCTGCTAGACGTAGCAGCTAAATAACCCTTGATCATATTCTCGCTATCTTGGAGGTGGGGAGATATATTGGACGTATGGTAAAAGCAGGAATGTCTGTGATGGTAAGTCTTCTCAATGACGAACGACTTGGGATCAGACAATAGCAACAGCATTAAGACTACCGAGACCATAATAGCCACCACCACATCCATCCATTCAACACCACCACCACCTCCACCTTCACCATCATCATCCATCCATTCATTCAACACAATTACAACTACTAATGCCTCCATTACTACCACAGCTCATCCAACATAATCACTACCACCAACACCACCACCTCCATCCGTGCAACGTAACCTTTACCACCGTTACAACTACCACTATCAATTCACCACCACCACTACCACCAGCACCACCATCCATTCAACCCAGCCGCCGCAAACCAACTAATTCTACAAATCGTTCCTGCTTCACTATTATAATTCAAACACCAAACCCAATGCCAACATTTTCATCATCGACCATGAGCACTTCCGCCACACCACTTCACTAACATCATCCAACACCAACACCACAACAACAACACCGACCAGTAATACTATCACCAACACCACAACAACAACAACAACCCCCACTACATCCAACTTTCATACTCCAGACCTTAATTCGCAAAATTCAAGTCAACATTTCTAATCTAAATGGAAAACGAAATGATGATGATGATGATGATGAGAATGATGATGATGATGATGATGAGAATGATGATGACAAACGGCGATGATGATGATGACGACGACGAAGATGACGACGACGACGACGACGACGACGACGATGATGAAGATGATGATGATGATAATGATAATGATGACGATGACGATGACGATGATGATGATGATGATGATGATGATGATGATGATGATGATGACGACGGTAATGAGGATGATCATGATACTGATGACAATAATCAAGATGGCAATGTGGACAATAATAATAATAATGATAATAATTGCAACAACAACAACAGTAACAGTAATAGTAGTAGTAGTAGTAGTAGTAGTAGTAGTAGTAGTAGTAGTAGTAATAGTGATAATCCAGAAGTAGCAGTATAGAAGGATGTCATAACAAGAAAATATGCAGCCAAAACAACAACAACAACAACAACAACAACGACTGCAAGAACAACAACAAGTACAAATTGCAACTACAAGAAAAAATGCAGCCACAGTAGCAACAACAATGACAACAACAACAAAACCAACACCAAAAACTGATAACAATAAAAAGAAAATGTCAGAAAAACTAATGGTCGGACGAATCCATGTTTTAATGGAGACAGGTGGACAGTCTGGTGACCAGAGCTGACTGGAATTATCAACTGGAAAGATAGGAAGAGATAGAAAATGGACACAAACACACACACACACACACACACACGCACATATACACACACTCTCTCACACACGTACACATCCATACACGATGTATATGCATATGCATGTACATATATATATATATATTACATGCATTTATATGGACGGGTGTATGTATTTATTTATGTATTATGTATGAGCGTATGCGTATGTATGTGTGTATGTATGTATGTGTGTGTGTAGTCAGAAAAACCAATGGTTGTCATATTGTCCTTCCGTCCGATGGACATTATAATGGACAGTTTGATTGTTTTGTGTGTGACCGTGTATGCATGTATGTGTGTGTGTGTATATATATATTTATATGTGTATGCATGTATATATATTTATATTTATATATATATATATATTTATATATATACACACACACAAATATATGCTGCTTAATTTTATATTCTTATGCTCCTCTCTTTTCCTTTAAATATGTGTGCATATTATATACATACGTATATATATATATATATATATATATATATATATATATATATATATATATATATATATATATATATATATATATATATACATACATACATACGTATATATATATATATATACATATATATATATATACATATATATAAATATCTATCTATATATATATATATATATATATATATATATATATATATATATATATATGCACATATATATGTACATATACATATATATGAGAATGTGTGTATACGTGTCTGTGGTATGGTTTCCATTTTTTTTATTTTATTTTATTCTATTTTTTATTTTTATTTTTATATTATACTTTTTACATTTCATTTCATATTCTTTTACTCCTTGTTATACATATATAAATATACATATATAAATACATATATATATATATTTTTTTTTATTTTTGGTCCCAATTGTCGGACAACTGGCTAGGCCGATGGCTTAACGACCTGGTTTAACGACAACCAAGTCAATTAAACGCAAAGCAAGCACTCCCCCCTTACCTCACACGACCACTCTTCACTCCGGTTCTTCATCTTTGTTTTCCCCTTCACTATCTCTACCTCCCTTCCCATTTATTTCTCCCTTCCCCCCTATTTTTTTTTCTTTTTTACTGTTTTTCCTACTTAAGTCTCTTACACATATCTCTATATATCTCCGTCTCTGTCTGGCTCTCTCTCTCTCTCTCTCTCTCTCTCTCTCTCTCTCTCTCTCTCTCTCTCATTCTCTCTAATACTTTTTCTCCATTCCTATTTACCTATCACCAGACACAAACCCAATCTTATGTCCCCATATATTTTTTTTTTGTTGTTTTTACTTTTATGATTCGTTTATTTTCTTCTAACCATCCAGTTTTTCTGAAATATAACATCCCTTCGCGCCCCACTCTTGAACCAGCTACCATCACCACCACCTACGCCACCACCACCACCACCACCACCACCAGCACCATCACAACTCTTGTCTTACAGGCCATTACTCCCATCACCACCATCGCCACCACCACCACCACAACCTCCACCATCCCCTGGCAACCATCCTAGCCAGTCGGACTAGCCAGCCACCCTAACAACACAGTCTACATCACACATCTGTCTATATTACTCCATCTGCAATGGCTAAACACAGCCAAGCTGGTTATTTATTTTTTTTTTACTCTATTTTTTTTCTTATGCCTTATCTATATATGTATTAAAGAGAATAATTTTCTCTTCTGCTTTTTCACACACTTTCCCTCTTTCTGTCTGTCTGTCTGTCTGTCTGTCTGTCTGTCTGTCTGTCTGTCTGTCTGTCTGTCTCTCTGTCTCTCTCTGTCTATCTGTCTCTCTCTGTCTCTCTGTCTCTGTCTCTCTCTGTCTCTCTCTATCTCTCTCTCTCTCTCTATCTCTCTCTCTCTCTCTCTCTCTCTATCTATCTATCTATCTATCTATATCTATGTATCTATCCATCTATCTCTCTCTCTCTCTATCCCTCTATCTGTCTATCTTTTACATTCTCTCATGCATGTATTTAAGAATACATTTTTTTTTTATTTATCACCTCGTCTCTATCTCTCCGATTCACTCTCCCTCTCTATGTTTTCCTTACTCATGTATATATACACATATATACATATGTGTGTTTGTGTGAGTGCGTGCGTGTGTGTGTGTATTAATCATAAACTCTTGCACCCTGCCTGTCCGTCTCACTTTTTCTCGTTCTCCCATAAACATAAAAAGGAAACTTTCGCTTTTCTCTTTTTCTCTCTCTATATCTCTCTTTGCCCTCTCCCCTTCCATCCCCTCCCCTTCCCCCTCTCTCCTTCACTTCTCTGGAATATTTTATTCTCTCCATTACTCCGTCATTTTATCTTCATCTTTCTGGTTCTCCCACTTCATCTATTTGACTTGATTTATACGTCTCACCATCTCTTTGCCTGCTTTTTCGCTCTCTTTCTATAACTTAAGTCTACTCTCTCATTCCTATATAGTTTCTAAAGAGTTATTCTAAACACCTTTTCTCTCTTTTTCTTTATCAATCTATCGGTTTCTTTTCTCTTCTCTCTCTCTCTTTCTCTCTCTCTCATTCTTGAACATATATTAGCAATGAATTCTCTCTGTAGTTTAATTCAAGAAACACCATCTTTCTCCTACAATTCTCTCCATATTTTCTCTCATGTATATCTCTCTGCCTAAAAAAACTTTTTCTCCGCATCTCTAAATCTTCCTCTACCCGTATCTCTCACATACATTTCTCCATCTTCATCTTTTTCTCTTCCTCCATAGCTCTCCCATTGACGTGTCTACCTGAATCTCTCTCTGACTTTCTTCATATATTTTCCAATGAATTATCTATCTTACTCTCTCTCTCTCTCTCTCTCTCTCTCCTTATCTCTCGTACATGTCTATCTATCTAAATCTCCTTCTCCTCTCTCTCTCCCCGCCCATATCTCTCCTATACATCTGTCTGGCTAAACCTCTCTTTCTCTTTGTCTCGGTCTACCTTTTTCTCTCTCTTCTCGTCTCTCTCTTTCACCTTCATGTTATTTCTCCCGGACACTCTCTCTCGAAATGTCTCTCTACATAAATCTGCAATATCCTTCCCGTTACACATTTATTCAATGACAAATTCTCTATCATTCTTTCACCAATGAAAGATGTCTCTCTATTAAAAAGTCTCTCTCCTTCATTACGAATTATAACAAATTTATTTGTTCTATATTCTTATCTTTTTAGCATGATCACATTTCCCGTAACTCTCATGTATACAAAGTACAAATACTTGAGCATATACGTCAACGCATATCCATCCATCCATTCATCCATCCAATATTTCCATACCTCCATCCATCTACCTAACCACCCAATCTTACATACACACACTTACATAGTCTCTCTCTTTCTGTCTCTCTCACACACCCACACACATATGCATACGTACATACATACATACATACATACATACATACATACATACATACAGGATCCAAGACGGCTCTAATGCACTACTTTAGAGTTTCACCAGAAGAATTGCACACGAATATCCGGGAATCGCCAGGCACAACTCATCATATCAAATACCAACCACCACAGCTTCTATGTCCGTTAACTTCCTGATATGCGCATTTATCATATGGTGGAAACGTTGTGATTCACACGCTCAGAGTTGGACGTTATTTCTCTTAAATAAGCTATTTTCTTTTTACTAGAACCAAGGATAAAACACACATAAAAGTTTATATATATATATATACGAAATCAAGTAGATAGTCGTACTCGTAAAGTATATGAAATAGTGAAGTTTCATTGCTGGAAGAACAGGCTATGGGAAAGAGAAAAAAATCCCGATCCTTTACGTAACTAAAGAGGAGGATTTCAGAAGGTTCTACATTATCAGACTTCATATATCTAATCTTGCTGTATTGTGAAGTATTAGAATTTTGTAATTTTTTTGTGGAAGTGAATGCTTTCCCTTTCACTGTTGCATACGTTTATATTATTGTATCGTTATGAGGTCTCACTTCTTGTTCATAATCATTATTGTACGTGTGTGTATGTACATACATATAAATATGTGTGTGTGTATGTGTGTGTGTATGAATGTATGTATATGTTTTTATGAATGTATGTATACGTATGTGTGTGCGCGTGTATGTAGGTATATACATAAAGTTTTCCCCGCTCACTACATTACATATGCGGGGCTCTAACGCATATTAAATATATATCATGCAGAAATTTTAGGGTATTCTTCCCTCTACGCTCTGCGGTCTTTTCGTCACACACACTCACACACACACACACACACACACACACACACACATTGACCATTCTCGCTGAGCAAATTAGAGTGAACATACTTCGTTAAGGAGAGCTAAAAAGATTGAAACATGTCAGTTTCTTTCAGCAGTTCGTTACAAAGACAACGTCCATTCCAAAAATGCATTGTGGAAACTTTTGCATCAGCCGATATTGCATGACTTACCTCCCTTACTTGTTACTTTAAATTTGATAGCACCGAATGAGAGTTATCACCTTGAAATTAAAAGTACACACATTCTCACACACACACACACACACACACACACACACACACTAACTGGTATTGAATATCCCCAGTACGGAGCGAAGAAAGCGATAGCTCAAATGAGTACTCAATACATCCGTTGGGTAGAGTTGATATGCTTATTGGGGTCAAAAGAGCCGACCGATGACTCGTGTATCACATGTACTGTGTAATGTATGTGTGGATATGTTTGTCTCTGTATAGGTACATTTGTGTACGTATATGCAAGAACACACACACACACGCACACACATGCATATATACGTATTTATCTGTAAGTATGATGATGGTCGTGGTGCTCCAGCATGACCACAGTTGCTAAAACTCACAATATTGTAAAAGTGTAATGTTAATTTAGTAAAAACAACCTTCTCTAACCCTCACTCTTCCTTCGCCCTTTGTCGCTCTCCCTTCTCTCTTTCCCTCCCTCACTCGCAATCTTCTTGCTTTGCTTTTCTCTCTCTCTCTCTCTCTCTCTCTCTCTATCTCTCTCTCTCCCAGGGTTTCTCTCTCTCTCCCAGGGTTTCTCTCTCTCTCCCAGGGCTTCTCTCTCTGTATCTTACTTTCTCTCTCTCTATCTCTCTCTCTCTCTCTCTCGCACACACACACACACACACACACACCATCCTTCCATCTCCTCTCTTGTATTTCTCCATCTTCTTCACCCAATACCAACACGATAGCGCATTGAACCAAAGAGGAATCCAAAACGAAATAGGAGTCAAATCGCCCTCAAATCACAACCCACTGGTTTTAGAAAACAAAGTAAATGTTAAATTAGATGTATTCTGGAATCCCAGCGAATGCAAAAAATGAGATGGTCGTGGTTGGATTTATTTGATCATACGTGTTGAATAAGTGCTAACTTAGTGTTAAACAAAAACAGCTGCCATTATGCCTCTATATGGACACTTGATCTGCTAGAAATAGCAGCAAAATCTTCCTCAAACCACTTCCTAACATCTTACCAAATGATTTACATTCGATTAAGTGTCCACTTTATACTATGTTTTCACAAAGAGGCGGGATAATATTTCATGGGACGGTTTTGATCATAGGTGTTTATCGTTATTGTTTAGCCCCAGGGCTGACCTGGGGCTAATCAACAATAGCTAGATTTACAATGGTCATCTATAGCCAGACATACAATGGTCATCTAGACAGACCATAGCGACACCTTCATTCACCACCTATTTCACCACCTCAACCAAACCATCGCACCGCCGGCGCCACCACCACCACCACCACTATTATCACAAATGCCATCATCATGACTAACACCACCATAGGAAGATTCTAACAGATCGTTTGAACGGTTAGAAATAGTAACTAAATATCCCTCAAGTCGCCCCTATGAAAGGAAATGTTGGATAATGGAGACTTAAATACACTGTTTCTGACTAATAAGGATGGGATGGTCACGGTTTAATCAAAGTTGACCCAGGGCTAAACAGAAACAACAATACAACATTGCGTGACCTTTACCACACCATTCCCGACCCTACCATCTCATTGACCCCTACCATCACCACCATTGCCGTCACAACTACTGCCATTCCCCAATAACACCGCCAAAATCATCATCGGCACTCCCAGCATCACAACCATTTCCATTACCATCACTCCTCCCCCATCACCACCCACACCATCATTACCACCACCACCACCACAACCTCCGACTCGGCGACTTCGAATCATCATCATCATCATCATCATCATCATCATCATTACCAATTTTACCACCACTATCATCACAATCTTCGCCATTATCAATAAATAGCATGGCCGTTGTTTTCACTCCACAACCATCACAATTGCTATGACCATCAATACCATCACCACCACCACCACTAGACTCCTCACCCACATTCTCAATACCATCCTTACTCCTTTGTGTCCGCCATATTACAAATTCTCCCTTGTTTTGTGCTTTTTTTTGTTTTATTCATATTTTTCAGTTTTATGTTCTTTTTTAATTATTTTTCTCCCTTTTCTTTTTATTATGTTGGGATTATTTTTTATTTATCCTCCCGTTTTGCTTTCGTCACATCTTCTCTTTAAGACACCACCCACCTCCTTTAGCATTACCATCACCGTTCCTCCTCACCTCCTCCGGCACCCATCACTTCTTAGCTAATTCAGCACACACATACACCCACACACACACACCCACACCCGCACACACACACACACACACACACACATATGGTCACATACGCATACACATGGTCACACACGGACGGACATAAAGAGACACACACGAATATACACATATATATATATGTATATATATATATATATATATATACATATATGCATACATATAAATATATGCATACATACACACACAAATATATATATTTATACATACATATACATATATATATGTAAACACAGAAGCGTTAATATGTATTTGTGCCATATACACGTACATACACATATACATACACACGTACACAGACTTATATAGACATGCACACGCATTACCTTCCCTTCACACATATAGACTCTACACCGACTCATACCCTAAAATGCCCTGGCCATCCCGCTTGCGTCACAGACAAGGAAGGGATGCGGGAACTTAAGAGGACAGACAGCAATGTCGGCTACATTGAAACTAGAAAAGATAGACTGACATAAGTAAAGGCTTCCTTTGTAACATTTCCTATATTAAACATGGCGAAAACTGCAAGTGAGATCCAACGATGGCGGAGTCGGAGGAGGAGGAGGAGGTGATAGTAGTGATGGTGGCGAGGAGGACTATGACTTTGGAGGAAGCGTTGGTAACAGTAAATGTGTCGGTGGTGGCGGTGGTGGTGTTGGTTGGGGTTAGGGGTGGGGGGAAGGATAGGAAGTAAGGGTAGGAAGCTAAAAGTAAAACAAAAGAGGAGCCAGTTAGGCAGACATCTTGTTTGTTTGTTTCTTGTTGTTGTTGTTGTTCTTGCAATCCAAAGTACAAGAAAGAGCAAAATAATATTAATAATAATGACAACAACAATATTATTTTTATTAATAATATTAATAATACAAATAACAAAAATTCACAAAACAACAAAAGAAAATACTCCATAGCTGTCTGGTCACATGACCAAAGCCATCATATATTTCGCGCCATCTGACTATTTTGTTTTCTTCTATTTATTGTTTTCTTGTACGTTTTCTTCCTTAATATTTTTTTTTCATATTTTGGCTCTGTCTTGCCTGTCTGTCGATCGGTCTGCCTGTCTGTCTGTCCGTTCGTTTGTTTCTCTCTCTCTCTCTCTCTCTCTCTCTCTCTCTCTCTCTCTCTCTCTCTCTCTCCCACGGTCTGTCTCTGTCCGTTCTCTCTGTTCGTCTGTGTTTGTGTTTGTCAGATGATTTCATAATTCGGCAATTTTGTCCTGATTTTCTGTCTGGATGTAACGTCTGGACACACAACGTCATATGTTTGTATGTATGTACATACGTATGCTTGTATTTGTGTATGTATGTACGTATGTATATATTTATTTGTGTACTTGCTTTTTCTTTCTTTGTTTTATCTTAGTATAGGTGTGTGTATATATTTGCATATATTCATATAGACACACGGATATATATATATATATATATATATATATATATATATATATATATATATATATATATATATATGTGTGTGTGTGTGTGTGTGTGTGTGTGTGCGTGTGTGTGTGTGTGTGTGTATGTATGTTTGTATGTTTATATATGCATACAAATGTAAGCATGTATATACCCACGTATATATATATATATATATATATACACATATATACATATGTATGTATATATGTATGTATGTATGTGTGTGTGTGTGTATGCGTCTGTGTGTGTGTGTAGACACACGCATATTTCAGCTATATTTTGCAAAAGGGACATGACGGTATAGGGACAAGCGTAGAAGCAAAATGACAAATAGAGAGATAGATAGACAGACAGACTGATAAAGAGATAATATTTTCTTTGAGAAATAGATGGATAGATAGAGTGATAGATAAATAGATGCATCACAGCATTTCTATTCCGGCAAAGTGTACACCATTAGAACTATCGGTTCGTGTGGCAACCACTCAGCATGAAGGTCAGATGGACTGTTGGAAAAAATAGGTCGAACTTACTTCAGATGAATTGATAACAATATCATTTTAAATTATATCTGTGATATTTGCAAGAACCTTTCATTTTGTTTTGTTTTTTGGTTCTTTGTTTCCCTATCTTCACAATTATCACTCTCTATTTGTCTTATATATCAGTCTGATGTGATGGCTGTAGATTTACAGCAGTCTCTCATTTTTTTCCTTGTGTCTTTCTATCTCTCTTATTCTCTTTCACCCTCTGTCTTTTGTATATGCATTTGTGTGTATGTATATATGTAAGTATATATATTCATATATGTACTTATATATATTTGTATATATGTATGTGTGTATCTATGTGTACATACACATCCGTAGGCGTGTGTGTGTGAAAAAGTGTGTGCGTGTGTGTGTGTATCTGTGAGTGTGCATATGTATGCATTTATGTTTCCGTCTGTGTATATGACTCTACCTTAAAGTTAAAAACCTATCTTTATATAAACCATCACCAATTTCTTTCTTGTTCATTAGGTAGCTTGTAGCTAGCTCCTGTTCTTAGATTTTAAAAGCATACCCTTCGAAATTTGACGTAATGTAACAGGCACGTGTCTAAAAGAGGCCATATTTCTTGTTAATGTAGTTATCATCCTCAAGTTTTCGGGGAGACCCCCCCTTACTTAGTCTTTTTTTTTGCCCTGCACAGAGTGATTTTCTTTAGGGCCGTTTTTCTTTCTTTCTTTCTTTCTTTTTGCCTTACGCTTCTCTAGTAATATTGTGGTTTCACTGAAGGAAAACAGGAAGTGAGAACTTCTCGAAGAATTCACCACCGACCTGTAAGATGCTGTTCAATTTAAAGTATGAAAGTGATATTTTTACGTTTGCTGTCTTTGAGGACAAAATACCGGCGTTATATTATTGAACACTCAAAGGTAGTCTGCACCGACTTTAAGCCACTTCAGCTCACTTTTCCTTTGAGATAGAGCTTTTCCCATTATCATTGTTACAATGAAATCATCAAGTTTATATCAGGATCCTTCCGATTTTAGTATCAAGCAAGCGTATCTCCTCTACAGATCAATCAAGTATTCCAAATGTTGTATTGAAAATGCACTCTGTGGTATTGTTTTCTAAGCGAAAGCTCTAAGTGCCATATTTTTTTAAGTTCTGCAATAACCAAGCAATAGTATCTCGAACTGTTGTAGTTAAGCTAAACAGAGTCAAGTGAATTGGAGAATGAGGAACCAGTAGGGGTAGTTCAATACATTTTGCCATTGGTGGTTGGCATCTTGCCGTTGGTATTGCGTAACATTTAACATTTTAATGATAGACAGGGTAGATTCACCAGCTGGTAAAGAGATATCACTCTGTAAACTTGAGTGTATCATTGGTTTATAGTGTTATAGTGTACCCTATGGAAGAAAAAGAGGCTCTATACAACTGTCTTTCCAATAATTAAAGATTTTAGCCGAATTTATTGTACTGGTGAACGTTCTTTGTAACCCTTCAGTCTCTTATATGAGACCGGATGAGTTCAGAGACCAAAGCTGTGATCAGTAAGCTTGTCTGTTCAGAACTAAGATTTTCCATAGATTCAGTATAACAACCGGTTCTCTTGTCACGAATGTCCTTTGGATCTATCTGATGAGATGTCTGAATTTAGAGTTCAGTTTGGTAATGTGGGTGAGGAAAGATGCATCATTTGACAGGATTACTCCTAAGCTTCGTATGTGAGTAGTGCTCTGAATCATTATGTTATCTGCAGTCAAATAATGTGATTGGTGTGTATTCTCTCCGTAAAGCAGAACCTGAAATTTTAATGAATTAAATTTCATATTGCTTTTATCTACCCATTGATAAATGAAGTTTAGTTCATTTTGGAGTTTTGATAGCCATCGATATTTTTTTATCATCGGCGTAGCTCGTCAGGTTGGAGGAATTCACTTGTGAGCTTGTGCTTGGCAGGATGATGATAAATTATAATGGTCCTAGAACCATGTCTTGAGGTACATCATTTTCTACAAGTGACTTTGCAGAGAGAAAACCATTTGCAACAGCAAATTGATTCCTACCACATAAGAAGTCAAAGAGCCATTCTCCGAGTTTTCTTGTGATACCAAGATCTCTTAGCCTATGACTGATGATTCCATGATCAACTTGTCTGGCGCTTTAGCAAATTCAAGGAATATGCAGTGTTCATTCCTCTCAAGAGATTATTGAGAAAAGTGTTATGGTGCTGTAATAGTTGTGACAGGCAACGTCGTCCAATCCGAAAATCATGTTGTGTAGTATCTAAGAGGTTGTTTTCCTAAAAAGTACGTCATTATTCTTTTTGGACAACACATTCGACAATTTTAGATGTGCGAGATGTGAGAGGAACTGCCCTGCTATCTCTTTTGTGTATAGGTGTTACTACTGCGTCTTTCAGTATCTCTGGGAATATGCCGGTATCTAGCGGCTTTTGAAATAGCATCTTTAATTGCTTGGCGAGGCTGTTTTTGCACGTTTTGAGCAATATAGTTGGGAGACCATCTGGTCCAGATGCTGAGTTTGAATCTAGGTCATTAATAGCTGTAAGTATAACATCTGTAATATCATTAAATCACTAGACGAGACTCTGCAATTGAAATCTGGAGATCAAAGAATTTGTTTGTATTATGTAGTATTTTGTTGGATTTGGACTGAGAAGGTGACTCATTAGTATATGATCCATTTTGGTCTATTAGAGGGCCAATCTGGTTATGTGTAGATGACTTGTTTAGCAAAGTGGGAAAACGAATTGTTCGGTGCTCCTTCAACAAAGTTTCTTTTCCATAAGATATTTTTAGGTTCAAATCAATGTTTTTCTATTCTCCTTTTTCTATTCTCGTATTTTTTTTTTTTCGCAATTTCATCTGTTGAGAGAGCTTTGTTCATTTTTTTCTTCTTTAGATTCTTTGTTAGTTTTGTTTTGTTACGCATTAGTATCCGTCTATCTTGTGGAATCAGTTTCTTACAGGAATGTGCAAGTTTATATAGGATATGCTTTCGACAGATTTTCATTAACTCTTCGTACGGAAACTTCGTTCCCTCGATAACATTGAGTTTGTCTATATGCTGAGACCAGTGTGTTTTGAGGATTTTAATTTCGACTTCATTCCTGAAATTTAAGTTCATGAGGAGTGAATTATGTTCGATGTCATTTGTGTGTGTTGCTCTATTTGAACCATATACTGATAATTGTATAATGCTGTGATCGGAAATAGCTATTGGAATGACCTGACCATTGTGAATGAAGTTTTCATTGGTGGTAGAGACTAAGTCGAGTAATGTATTTCGCCTAGTTAGAGAGGTAATATCTTTTTGCGTGGAGAAGTCTTTATCGGTATCGAGGAGAACGTTCTCCTGTTGTTTAGTTCCAGATTGAACATAGCCCAAAAGCCAGTTGAGATTAGGGAAATAAAATTTGCCTGTTAAAAGTGCATTGGCCTGTGAGCTGACTGACCTCACTTGGGGTTTGATTTATGACTGACATAACATCCTTCAAGTCATCTCTGTGGTTTGTCGCATCAGGAGTACGGTAGGGAATGCCTACAATCAAATTGAGGCCGACCACATTCATTATTAGTACATCACACAGTGTGGTGGAATAGGAAAGAGCGCTGCTTCTTTCCGTATCCTGCGGACAGTTCTGTGTAGAACATAACCTGGCTTATGTACTTCCACATTTAATATATCTGGAGTCTGGTGGGTTTCATTTAGTGCTACACATATTGGCTTTTCTCTGTGTCCAAGGTCTCTAAGCTATGATACTTTTCTTCGATCTGTGAAGTGTGAAAGACCTTTTGCAGTCAACATTATTATTGAGTTGGGCTTGTAGGTTAATGACAGCAATGGTGTGTGCACTGAGGTGTAAGAGCTAAAAGGTTCTTTGGTTTTCTTTTGCCAGATTCATCTTGGCCAGGGACGTGAATTTTCTTTATTTTGGAAGAATTTGGTGTCTGGATTTGTTATGACTGGACTGCTGGATATAGTTATGACTTTCTGGTTTGTGGCTGTTGATTTTACTGTTGGACTCGGTGGATGTCTGAGTGACTTCTGAGTTTCGGGAAAAGTCTGGACCAATACTGCCACTATAAGGAATGCTTTTGCTGAGTATTTGATGGTGGCTTGGACTCATAACCTTTAATCGTGCGTCGAGTCCCTGGAAGATTAGTGAACGGACAATCACGTTTCAGACATAATCTCTCGCACTAGGAATAGCGGCAGATTTTAGGATTCTGGGTTACATGCGAAGAAGTTTGATTTCGTATTTGGTGGTGGTAGTGGGAGACATATGCTTTGGCACTGACTAGTGTTGCTTGTACGAATTATGCGTTTTGTCCCAGATAAATGGGTGCAGTTACGGTCACTGTGTATGCCTTGTCTCTCAAGTTGAGAATAGTGGCATATTTTTGTGTTTCATGTATTCGTCGATTTTACTTTTTTTACAGATGGCAAATTTATCATGGAGCTGTGAGGAAATACATTCAGATTGAGGTGGACAGTGGAAGTGACTCTTCACTAATTGGAATAGTAGCTGTGCTAACAGGATGACGATAGTGATGATGAATATCTTGTGTTATTCTGGGGAAAGTGAGGAATTTCAGACCCTGTGTAGTTCAATAGGTCATGAATTGCATTAGTATTAAGGTGTGACTTGGCTGTTGATTTTATTGTTGTTATTGTTTGGTGGTGATAATGTTAGTAGCTGTAGAGCATGATGGCAGTTGGGATGATGAAGGGTTAGTTGTGATATCCTGAGGAAATGAGGAATGTGGATAGTTGAACTTGTGAGGTGACGTTGATTGTGGAGTTCAATACGTCATCAATTGTGTTAGGATTGAGGAGTGACAGCAGCTACTGATCATGTTCATGTTTTTGTCGTCGTCATCGTTTTTTCTTATTGTTGTTGTTGTTATTGTTGTTGGAGAAAATGCATGCTCTTTTATACTCTTTTACTTGTTTCAGTCGTTTGACTTCGGCCATGCTGGAGCACCGCCTTTATTGTCGAGCAAATCGACCCCAGGACTTATTCTTTGGAAGCCTAGTACTTATTCTATCGGTCTATTTTGCCGAACTGCTAAGTTACGGGGACGTAAACACACCAGCTGGGGGGGGGGGGACAAACACAGACGGTTATTGAACAGCTGGAATATCCTTTCGGCAATATAATTCAGACATGTAGCATCTATGTTTTTAGTTAGGGAAAGACAATTCCATAGATTTATAAGAATGTTGATTTCACTCTAAGATCACTTTTGTTTATTACAGACGTGTTGTGTATTCGTGAATCTGTGTGAGAGGATAATGTTGATATATTGATGTGGTGGCAAAAATGGTCAAATGTATCTGGGTGAATGTGTTCGAACG
>NC_142937.1:42198099-42223099 GCF_046866305.1 Octopus bimaculoides | reverse complement strand
AGAAAGCAAGAATTTCTACAGTAAATATTCTAGAGTGAAAGTATAACGTTTCAGAAAAGGCCGTTCGTCGGATACAGAAGAAAGTACTAGAAAGAAAATAAAAATTGGGGTAAAAGAGCCAAAAGAGGAGAGAGAGAGAGAGAGAGAGAGAGAGAGAGAGAGAGGGGGAAGGCACACACATACACTCTGCGTGTACATACACACATATACATACACAAATATACAGACACATGCATATATGTATATATTTTATGTATGTGTGTATGTATGAATGCATCTGTCTATTTTAAACCATCTATTGAGTTCTATGGAAGATACACTCTAAATTACATAATATATAAATACGCACATACTTGTACGTATATATGCAAATACTCATTTATTATTTGTTTTACATGATCGAACGCACGCGTCATATCTGCAAGTAAGTTTTGAACTTTATATTTTCTGACGCGACTCTGTCTATCTCTGTATCTTTCCCACCCCCTCTCGTTCTTCCTTCTGTTACTACTATACTCTCTCTTTTCCCCTCTCGTTCTTCCTTTTGTTACTACTATATCTCTCTTTCCTCTCTTTCTCTCGTTGTTCACCTATTTTCTACTTCCTCCCCTTTTTTCTCCCTCTACCACTCTTTCTCCTTACCCCTCGCTGGTCACATGTGTCCAGCTACTAATTCTTTTCTTCCTTGGCTATCGCCAAGCAAACATACGAACCTACTTCGTCCCGCTTCCTTCCAGTTCGTTGATTCACAACGTTCAATGTACACATAATTTTTCACGTCTGGCCATATAGCCTTTTCCGTTTGTTTTCCTGCCTTGTTTTCTGTCCGCCATTACATTCCTCCATGGTACAAATTTAATTTGTGGTCCATGGGAAGAGCCATTTTAACGATGCGTCCTGCCCTAACTCTTCGAAACGCCTGTGTTAGAATGGTGGCAGCTGATGAAGGAAAATGTTCTCTATGTGGCCTGTGTGTTTTCTGTGCTCTGGTTATTATTATATTTTTTGTCTACGTTTTGTTTGCAACGTCCTGTACCCAGATATGCACCTATATATACAGGTAGATGTAGGTATGCACATACTTGTCCGTATATATGCATATACTCATTTATTATTTGTTATATATATATATATATATATATATATATATATATATATATATATATACATATGCTTTTATTCTTCTATTCTTTTACTTGTTTCAGTCATTTGGCTCTGGCCAAGCTGGAGCACCGCCTTGAGAGATTTTAGTCGTACAAATCTACCCTAGGACTTATTTTTGAAAGTCTATTACTTACTCAAACTTTCTACGAATCCATATCTCGTAGAATTCAAGCTGTAATTACTGCCAAAGTCGATCCTACCCTATATTAAAATAAATTTGTTTGAAATTTTAAGGCGCTTCCATTATTTTGTCCAACCTCTGTATATATACATACAGACATATATAATATTTACACATATGTGCATACATATATATGTATGTATGCATCTATCTATCTACCTCGCTATACATATAGATATGCATATGGACACACACACACATACGCGCGCGCACGCACACACACACACGCACACACACACACACACACACACACACACACACACACACACACACACACACTTATGGTCTAATCACTTAGCTTCTAAGCATATAAATACCTACGAATATGCACACAGAGCAAGCAAATATAAGCGTGTGTTTTTGTTTGTGTTTCGCTTCTCTTTCACTCTGTCGATATGTATGTATATAAATTTGTGTATATTACATACTCCCCACTTACAAAAAAATATATATCTGTCTAAGTAGTTTACACCGACTGTATCCTTGCATATAATGAGCCAATGCTTTGATGTAGTTGCTTAACGCAAAGAGGTTATGACGTCCTAATTATCAGTGCTTAGCTGTTGTAGGATTCAACCTTTACCATATATTATGATGAATTGAGCTGCTCACTAGCAATGACAACTGAACTTATCGTAAACATTTCTTGACAAAAAAAAAACTTGGGACGAAAATATTTTGGTGACATACATATGTGTGCGTATGTGTGTGTGTATATATATATATATATATATATATATATATATATATATATATATATATATAAAGATAAATTAAATAAAGAAATATTATTGAAATATTAGATGATATACTATGAATATAATATAACATAATATTATATAACAAACAATTATTAAAAAAAGTATAAAAGGCTAACAAATTATTTCGATTTATATACATTTTCTGATATACATACACAATAACAGTTCCCTTATATATAAGTCACTGCAGGATCATGGTTTAAAGAAAGACGAAATTCCCTGTCGAAGGACGGCTGGATTGTAAAAATTAATTCAAATGTCTATGTATTATGAGCGTGGGCGTTAACTGTTCAATCATGCATCAATTACAATTTAAAAAAAAACAACAAAAACACTCTAACGGACCAAGTAAGTGGAATCGACATCCATCCAAATTCACTTCATTACATCTCAAACGCATACCCTTTCATGTCCAAGATAGCCCTTTGTCACTACAACATATAATAATAAAATAGGTGTATATATATTTATATAATTAAGTATCTAAGTATTCCCTTGCGTATAACAGCAACAAAAAAATATTTAAACAATCACATGTTCAGTACAACAATTCTTCTATTTATTTTAATTAACTGATATAAAAAAATATTGTTTAAATTAACTTCTATATTTATTGTTTTCTTGGAGGGATATTTCCGTAGTAGATATGAATAGAAACCTAATAAAAAAATTTCCTTGTTTACTCAATTTATCGTAGGGAGAATTCCATAATAAACATTAATATAGACTTAAAGCTGTAAATGCGATAACCAAAGTACATGTATATTTAAATATAAATATCTATATGTATTCATTACATAGAAGGTGTTCGGACTAAATTTGACACTATACTACGACTTCTTTCTTCAGGAACAGCTTAATATATTGCTGAACATTCAACGGTGTTGGATCGCATAACGATTAAATTTAGAATTGAGAAAAATTTAGCTGATATGGAGGACAGGAAGACATCTGAATATTGGAGAAGAATTACCTGTATCATGATGATTCGTGCAGTGTATCAAAATGCCGACGTAGTGACTGCTATTCAGTGTTCTGTGGACACTGTAAGGGCTGTAAGCAATGATATGGACGGCCGCAACGGAGACTACAAACCTGTGGCCACCAGGAAGGGTCACAGCAGCTGTTTCGACTGTGTTTGCATACCAGAATTCATCCAACAAATGCAGGAGAAGGTGATGGAAGATCCGAGTAAAAGAATCCGTGCTTTGGTAAGAGAGATGGGCGTTGGAGTCGCCACCATGAAGCTACCCCCGAATGAGGACCTTCGCTACCACTCGTACAAGAGTCGTAAGCGACAAGTTCTGACCGCCAAGGCCAAGAAGAACCGTTTGATGAAGGCAAAGAAGAGGCTCCTTAACAACCTGAGGTATCCTGTTGAGCCGGAGATGATTTGTTTTTTCTCAGATGAAGAGGACTTCTGCCAGGACCAGTAGCACAACACCTAGAAGAACAAGTTGCTTGTTTACAATTAATGTGTTGTCCCACGTATCGTGATCTGTAACGGTATTCGGGTGTGCCTCCAGTGAGGGCGATGTCATGTCACCTGTCATCTTCGAACAAGGCCTTAGGCTTAATTCAGACAGCTGTGAAGCTAATGTAGACTGCATGTAGCTTACTACGGAAGGTTATGTGTTGCCGGAAGATTCAGCTCTTTGACATACTTCGGGTAAATGTAAGAAGTGAGTGACAAAGAATTTATACGATTTTACCAGCCCTAATTCTTGGCCTCCTTATTCTCCCAATTGTAATCCCATGGATTACTACCTGTGGAATGCGGTTCAGAAAGACACCAACCGCTCTGCTTGCAACAGCAAGACAGACCTGGTAGACAAGATCAATGAGGTATTCGAAGACCTCCCCAGGGGGAATGCGTATTGGTTTAAATACTATTTCTCATTTTGAAGTGTTTTATTATTTTGAAATGCTAAGGCAGCAAACTGGCTGAATCTTTAGTGCACTTCGTCCGTCTTTACGTTTTGAGTTCAAATGCTGCTGAAGTTGACTTTGCTTTTCATCCTTTCGAGGTCGATTAAATAAGTACCTGTTGAACACTGTGGTTGATGTAACTGACTCATGCTTACCCAAAATTGCTGGACTTGTGCCAAAATTTGAAACCATAATTTTGAAATGCTGTCAGGCGCTATCGGTTCTCTTCTTGCAGAATAACACCGTCGTTTGTGCGTCTAACTTTATATTTTGAGTAGTAGCAAGTTTATCGGGGAGACTAGGGATCGACTATGTCTAATTGTACAGTTTGTTCTTGAAGACTTTAAGTCCTGAAATATTTCATAACTTCCAGGCATGATAATACTAAAGGAGGTTTTGTCGTTTCGGTTAAAACTCCACAGACCTGGTAATACCTGCAGAATGCAGGGGTCCAGTGGTAATCGTGGTGGGTCTGTATAAAATATGAACAGAGTAACGAAACCATTCTATGCACTGTCGTTCAGTACCGAGCGATGCTGTCTTGTGCAGTTAATTCAAACAGCTGTTTTCGTGTTAAGGACGGATTCGGGTGTCAGCCATGTCAGTTATGAAGTTAGCTCTATCAACCCGTAAGGAAATCATTGTTCAAGCTGCCTGTGGAAATTAGGTTGTATTTCTGTGGTTTGTGTTCATGGTGAAGGATATTTTGCGACGAACAAGATCAGAATGTTCGAGGAAAGACATTTTCCTCTACAGCCGACCATTTTACGAATTCTTGAATGGAAGTTCCACTTCCATTTGAAGGCGAAAGTGGAAAAAAAGAGTGCTGATTTCCGATAAAATTTTCTGAAGAATTGATAAGATTGACTATTATGGAAAACATGTTATCAAAAGGATCTTTAAAACATTCGTTAACAGAAACAGCCAAGTCCCATTTTTCATTCTGATTTACTACTAACCGACCATCGGGTCTTTTACGTTTATCAAATTTCATATTATTTATGTATTATTTTTAAAGAATATTTTTGTATTATTTCTGTGTCATCTTGCTAACTCCACACACTAAATTTATATCTCCTTTTTCGATCCTTCTCATACTTACTATCTATCTGGCTTATGCCATTTTTGTTTTTTATTCTTATTTTGCTTAACGCAGTTTGCTTTAATCTCTTGTCCTTGTGCAGTCATTAATCAGAGTTTCTCTTTCCTTGTTTAGTCCTTCATCTTTCAGTAAGCTCATTGTTCCTCTCTCCTCCTATATCTTTTGTTTGCCTTACAAACCGCTCATGCAACACTTTTTCTTCCTATTTTTCCAGCCTCCCCTTTTTTGAAAAAAAAATCTTTTGTTTGTAATACTTTTCTGTTTCTATGTATTCGCCATTGATCTTCCTGGTTTTACACGCGCACACACACACATACACACACACAAACACATACACACACATACACACACGCACGCACACACTACGCACAAGCGCATACACACACACCTCTTCATTTCACCATAACATACCTCTCTAGACTGCTGTCTCAGTTACATTGAACAGTCCCCTACCTTCCTCTTTTCTACACACGCGCACACACGCATACATATACATACACACATACATACACATATACATACATACATACATACATACATGCGTGCATAAATACATACATACATATGTATATATATATATATATATATACATACACAAACACACGCAAACACACACACACACACACACACACACACACACACACACACACACACATATATATATATATATATGCATGCATTCAGTCTAATAATGCTCTTCCGCGAATGTAATTCATTATGCATTGTTAACAGTTAACTGGTTCGTCTAAACATTTCATCAAGAACATTTTTCATCCGCTGATGGAAGACCGAAGAATATTCTAACATAATTATTGTCCATGTGTTGATTACTTTAATGATATTCCTTGTGTTTAATTTTTATTCTTAGAATCTTCTTAATTTTCCTCTTTTCCGGTTTTATCTTCCAATTCCTTCTATTTCAATCTTTCCTTATGCCATATATTTCTGCTCTCCTTCAGTGATTTTATTGCATTTTCTGTATGTAGTAATAATTCATTTTGACATTTTCGATTATTATTATCATTATGGATTTCCTACGTCGGTAGACTGTCCGACAAAAGAACTTGCCGTATTTACTTTCGGTTTCTGAGTTCTGGATTCAGATAACGCTGTGGTCAGTTTTACTTTTCATGCCTCTAAGATCGATAAATAAAAACGAGCCAAACACAGTAGCTATTATCATTGACTTACCCTCTCCTCTAAAAACTACCGAGATTGCTCCTTAATTAAAAATGATAATTATGATAATTACTACAATAACAATAGTCCTTTTTTCAATATAAGTACAAAGACTGAAATTTTAGGGGAGATGGCGTGTCGGTTTCGTCGAACCAGTATTCAACTTGTACTTATCTTATCAGCTTCGGTGGAATTTGGACTCAGAACGTAAAGACAGACAAAATCCTATGCATTTTGCCTAGCGTGCTAACGATTCTGCCAGCTCGTCGCCTTAATGATGACGATGATGATGATAATAATAATAATAATGATGATGATGATGATGATGATGATGATGATGATGATGATGATGATGATGATAATGATAATAATAATAATAATAATAATAATAATAATAATAATAATAATAATAATAATAATAATAATAATAATAATACTGGACTTGAGAGTGCTCATAAATTCCGAATAAGAACAACTAACGAGAGAGAAGGAACCCTACTCCTTATGGAATCACATAGTCACTTCTACCGTAAAACCAACAAATTAAAAGTCCAGGAAGCTTCATAGAGGGGTGACCTAAAAAAGAAGACTGAAAGCCTAATCATCGTGGCCTAGGATCAAGCATTGAATACCAACTCAGTGAAAAAGAATATATACCACACAAGTGCAATGAACCTCTGCAGAATGTGTGGGAAGAGGGTCAAAAGTGTGACTCACATTCTTAGTGCTAGTGAAAGTCTTGCGCAGAATCAGTACAAGCATAGACACGACAAAGTAGCCCAAAACCTCCACTGGCTATTATGCCGTAAATATGGATTTGAGGTTACAGATGCTTGGTACCAACATACACCGGAAAAGGTAATGGACGAAAATGGGTAGTATTTAGTAACCTTTAGGATGGATAAGCAAGAGTGCCTAATGATCGATGTAACAGTGCTAGGAGATCAACATATCATTATGGAAGAAAGAGAAAAGGTTGACAAATATGGAGACCTGAGAATTGAGATCGCTAAGATGTGGCAGCTACGAGAGTCAAACATAAAGGTTATCCCTATTGTCATCGGAGCATTGGATTCAATACCACCCAATCTGAAAAAAAAAACAAAAAAAACATCCGAAAACTTTAAAAGCACCCTACAATCTAGATATATTGCAAAAGTCGGCATTACTTGGAACAGCACGCATATTGCGTAAAGTACTCTCTGTCTGAGGTCCTTGTTGTGACTTGACAAACAGTACAAACCTCCGGTAGGCACAATATCTTCAATGAACAACCTCACGATATTGTATACTGTGCGACCTCTACAATAATAATAATAATAATAATAATAACAACAACAACAACAACAACAACAACAACAACAACAACAACAACAACAACAACAATAATAATAATAATAAAAATAATAAAGGATAATACAGCATCGTGGGCGTGACTTGAGCGAGGTAATTAGAAGCGTACCACCGAAAGCTTGATCATTGCTGCATAAGACCAGGCTCTCGCTACCAATTGAACCAATTCAGTTAAGTATAACATCTACAAAACTTCTGACACCCAGAAATCAGACTCTGTTGAAAGAGTGTGGAAAATGTGACCCACTTTGGTAAGTGGATGTGAGAGCCTTGCACAAAAACAATGCAAGCGCCTCCACGATAAAGTGTGTGTGTATTTTTATTGTCTCTTATGCTGTAAATACCAATATGAAGTAACAGAGAACTGGTATGAGCATGTACCAAGTAAAGTTATGCAGGAGGATGAACAAGTAATGATGCTCTGGGACTATGATTTGCAGACAGATCGTTTAATCGAACACCGTCGGCCGGACATTGTCATGTTGAATACGAGAGATAAATACTGGCAGATCATTTATGTAGCCATACCAAATGACATGAATGTTGTGAGTAAAGAGGTTGAAAAATATCACCAAGTACTCCGAATTGAAAGTGGAAATGACAAGACTGTATGGAATGCGAGAGGGTAATGTGAAAGTGATACCAGTGGTGATCGGAGCGTTGGGATGAATCCCATTGAAACTTCAAGACTTTTTAAGGCAACTGGAAATCCCATGCAGGATTGATGTCTTGCAAAAAGCACCCTTATTGGGCACGGGGCACATCTTAAGGAAGGTATTATCTGTCTGAGGTTCCTGTTGTGACTTGACAGATGACTAAAGACTCCGGTGCATTTTTATTTACAGTGTAATACGAAATAATAATAATAATAATAATAATAATAATAATAATAATAATAATAATAATAATAATAATAATAATAATAAAAGAGAACTAGACGAAAGCCAACCATATAAGTATTTAGGAGTCAATGAACTAGATAGGATACAACATACACAAATGAAAGAAAAAATAAAGAAAGAGTACTATAGACGAGTTAGATCAATACTAAAAACAGAGCTCAATGCTAAAAACAAGATAATGGGTATCAACACTTTAGCTGTCCCAGTTATAAGCTACAGCTACAACATCCTTAACTGGACACTAAACGAACTATGTAAAATAGACAGGAAAACAAGAAAAATAATGACAACATATAGGATGCACTACCCAAAATCTGACATAGAAAGGCTATATATACAGCGCACAGAAGGTGGCAGGGGTCTTATACAGCTAGAAAACTATTATAAAATAACCACCATAGGACTGCAAAAATACTTACTCCAGAAGCAAGGGAAACTAATACAAACAGCCACAAAATACGAGCAAAACAAAAAACTGTTTTCAGTATTTAAGGAAGCTGACAAATACAAACAAGAAATCAATCTACCTAACAAATACGAAGAAGAAGAAGAAGAAGAAGAAGAAGAAGAAGAAGAAGAAGAAGAAGAAGAAGAAGAAGAAGAAGAAGAAGAAGAAGAAGAAGAAGAAGAAGAAGAAGAAGAAGAAGAAGAAGAAGAAACAACAAAAGCTATAAAACAAATGAAATCCAAACTAAAACTAGAACAGCAACGGACCATGATAAAACGATGGCAAGAAAAGCCCCTACATGGTAAATACTGGGCTAAACTAAATGCGAAAGAAATAGACAGAGAAAAATCCCAGCAATGGCTGAGAAGCTCAGGACTCAAAGCAGAGACTGAAGGATTTTTAATTGCTGCACAAGACCAGAGCCTCCCCACCAGAAATTACCAAAAACAAATAATGAAAAGAAATATAACAAGTAACTGTAGAATATGTGGAGATCGACAAGAAACAATAAATCATATTATCTCTGGCTGCCCAGTCCTGGCTAAGAAGGAATATATTCACAGACACGACAGAGCTGGGACCTATATACACTGGAAGCTATGCCAACACTATGGAATAACAACAGAAAAAAGATGGTATAAACACACGCCAGAAAAGGTCACAGGAAACGAGAAAGCAACCATACTCTGGGATATGCCAATACACACAGATAGAGAAATTAAGGCAAATAGACCAGATATAGTTGTCAAAGATCATGAAGAAAAAAAATGCTTTCTAATTGATGTATCAATACCAGCAGATGACAACGTTTCTCTAAAAGAAATGGAAAAACTTTCAAAATACAAAGACCTGGAAATAGAGATAACTCGAATGTGGAATCTAAAAACAGAAACAATTCCTATCATAGTAGGTGCCTTAGGTATAATAAAAAAATATTCAGACAAATACATAACAAAAACACCAGGACTTACAAATATATATAACATACAGAAAATTGCACTACTGGGTACTGCACACATTCTACGCAAACCACTTTCAATACAGTAAACATAAGAGCACCACAGCAAACCACAGCACATACCCAAGGCGCACAGAGATGCGCTCGGTAGTGAAGTGAAAGCACGTTATAAAAATAAAACTACTGAATAATAATAATAATAATAATAATAATAATAATAATAATAATAATAATAATAATAATAATAATAATGACGACGACGACCACGACGGTGACGAAGATGATGATGAAGATGATGTGCACACACCTCTGCAACAAAGGGGTGTAGCAGGTGAGGGAGTAGAAATTTGTCTGAAACTATCAGATATCGAATAATGAAAACGGTCAAAGATCAGAATAAAATAGGAAAATACCAGGAATTGGCTAGGGAAATACGATGACTGTGGAGGGTTTCTGCAAAAGTAATTCCAGTTGTTCTAGGTGCCCTATGTACCATTACCAACAGACTTAACAGTTCCTTTATTAAGACTGGTGTAACTACCAGAGTTGCATTCACACACGCGACAGCTGGTATTTGACACAAGCCCTACAAGTCAGCAATCTCGAGCACTGGACAAGGGCATGCAGAACAGTTTCATCGCTCTGCGCACATCACGGGCAAGCCTGCATTACAGCACTTTGAGTGGAACATACGGAAGCGATTAATTTCAGGGAAATAAAACACCTGAAAATTACAAATATTTCAGCAATACATTTATACATTCTCATTTCAGCTATTACCGAATTTAACTTCGACACTCACCTTCTACAAGGACAAGGCAGTAGAAAAACAGATGTGCATATGGTTATTCGGTTATACACGTTGTATATGTATATGTGTGTGTGTATCTCTGTGTGTGCTTACATATATTTCTATGTATGTCATTATTCAGTTTATTTCAAAATTTCTTGCCAATAGAGAAAGAACCGGATTCTAACCAACATCCAAGTTTCCTTGATTGGAATTTTAACATCAACAACAGGGTATATATGTATAATGCGCATGCGTAGCTATGTGGTAAGAAGTTTACTTCTCAATCACATGGTTCCGGGCTAGCCCCGGGTCGACCAAAGCCTTGTTCGTCGTATATATATATATTTGTATATGTTTTTGTGTCTGTGTTTGTCCAACCCCATCCCCACCATCGCTTGACAACCGATGCTGGTGTGTGTACGTCTCCGTAGGTTAGTGGGTCAGCAAAAGAGACCGATAGAATAAGTACTAGGCTTACAAAGAATAAGTCCTGGGGTGGCATGGCCACAGTCAAATGACTGAAACAAATAAAAGAATAAAAGAATAAAAATATATATGACAGAAATTTGAGCAGAGAACCTGCATCAATCTTTGCTAAAAGTTTGGTGATACCTGCTTAGAGGCCTACGCAAAGTTTTCAAAAAGCTTTCATCATTTCGCGATATAATCAAGGATATATTGTGCAACTGAAACCCGAGTGTCTTTTTGGTCAGCTGAAAGTATGAAGGTAGTTTTGGCACAAGCTTCGCAGACACACGTCTCATACGCAAATCTTCAGAGATAATGGACTGAACAGAACGGTAACTAATCTGCACATCTGATAACTCACGGATGGTGATTCGACGATTTTCCCTCACAGCTGCATGCACAACTGCGATGTTTTTCTCAGTTCTGCTGATTGCGGGTCTCCCCAAACCTTCGTCAATATTGACATTTTCTCGGTCATCTTCGATGCGTCTGAACCACTCGTAGACTTGCGTGCAGCTCATACACACCTCACCATACACTTTCTTCAACTTTGCGTAGGTCTCTGAGCAGGTTTCACTGTGATAACATTGTCGTGGTCAATACGACGACCACACGCTACACACCTTCCTTTCAAGCAATGTTGTAAACAACAGAAGTGAGCTAGAACGTTAAAACTTAGTGCGCATGCACAACAGAGTTGAGGTAAATCTGTGCCAAGCGGCTTTACTCTGCGTTCTTTAGATTTGTTACTATGGCAACATTTCTGATACTTATTGATTAGCCCTCGTATATATATATATATATATATATATATATATATATATATATATATATATATATATATATATATAAATAAATTCGATTGCAGGTTTTATCCAAGGAAATACTGGTTCAATACCTAGTATTTTAGGGAATAAATTTCCTTAAAATAATAGGCATATATATAGGAACATAGTTTATATTCTTATAAAAGAAGAAAAAGAAAACGGAGTTTGGGATGTTAATAATTGTTTATTATTAACAGCAAATTAATTATCTTCACTTACAGCTATTTCAATTAATACTCATTAAATATTAAGTAAATGTTCAATTTATATTTATATAACCTGAGCAAAATATCTTCAGGGGAAAAAAATATATCCTTGGATGTTTTATATGTGTTTATGGATTCATTATAGCAGACTGCTATAATGAATTCATAAACGTATAAAACATCCGAGGGTATTTTTTTTCCTTCTGAAGATGTGCTGAGGTCAAATTTAATATTTACGTAATATTTACTAAGTATTAATTGAAACAGCTGTAAGTGAAGATGATTAATTTGCTGTTAATGATAAACAATTATCAATTTCCTAATCTACATTTTCTTTTTCTTCTCTTATATATATATATATATATATATATATATATATATATATAATAATAATAATAATAATAATAATAATAATAATAATAATAATAATAATAATAATAATAATAAAGGAGTTACGACGCAAAAACGTATATATTCAAATGAACATATTTATCTTCTTCAATATATTGAAGAAGATAAATATGTTCATTTGAATATATACGTTTTTGCGTCGTAACTCCTTTATTATTATTATAACCAAAAGATCGATTCTTGAAGAGTCTATATACCTTAACTGTCGTTTTTTCTGCTATTTTGGTGATGATCTTTTGAGTTAGCTTACCAGTTTTTTTTGTTGGTAGTTAATTTATAATATATATATATATATATATATATATATATATATATATATATATATATATATATATATATATATATATGTATGTATGCATGTATATATGTATATATATATACATACATATGTATATATATATATATATATATATATATATATATATATATAAATAAACCGTATTATACCCTACTGAGGTGTAGCCCCTTAACACTATTCATGAACAAGGGTAATTTACGGCTTATTTGCGACATACATTAATACCTTCACTTACACTAATGCGTCAGATTTACAAGCTACAAAAACTGATCTTCGCTGCAAAAAGAAAAATATAATTAAATAAATATATACAGGAATAATAAATAAATAATTGATTGGAACGTAAAAAAAAAAATAATAAAGGCAACCATATTTGTTGTGTTTCTTGTAGTTTCTTCTACTACTCTTTTTTTTTCTTGTTTGTTTTTTTTGTTATTATTGTTGTTATCATAATAACAGCCCAGCGGGAATAGATAAACCGAGGGCTATAACATATAGAGCTAAAATGCCAGTTAGAAAAATACAACATCCACCCATCTTGACACCACGTTCTTAAAATTGATTAAAGGTGTACGTGTATGTATATGTATACGTGTGTGTTTATGCGTGTTTATTTGTGTGTGTGTGTGCCAGCATGTGCGTATTTAATGCCGCCCTCAAGTGCACCCGAGTGATGGGTAGTGATAAAATCCCTGTAAGTACAAAAGGTGCTTTGAACGGGTGGTTGCAGCGTTGGGCTGAGCGTGAACTGGGTGAAAGGCTGAAATTGTTTAATCAGCGAAAGAACTTTTTTCTCTTTTATTTCCTTACTTTATTTTCGTTTCATTTACTTCTCCCTACCCAATTAAACTCTTTCTCTCTCTCTCCCTCTTTCTCTCTCTCTCTCTCCCTCTTTCTCTCTCTCTCTCTCTCCCTTTTTCTCTCTCTCTCTCCCTTTCTCTCTCTCTCTCTCTCTCTCTCTCTAACAATCTTAAACTTTATCCGTCTCTATCACTGTCCTCCCCTTCTTTTTCTCTTTCAATGTCATTTGTAAAGGTATTTGTTGGGAGTCTAGCATAGGGATGGGAGGATTAAATACAAGAAAACAACAATGGAAATAAAATAAACCTTCTCATAGGATGAGATGGAAATATCAATTGTGCAATAGCTAGATGCAGCATGCACAATAGACAGAGGGAGCTGCTTGCATTATTACAGTTTTTGGATAGTTTTTCATGCAATTTCACAAATCGACGAGTTTCAACTCTTTATTGACCTTCTCAATGTTTTATTTCTACTTTTTTTTTTATTCTACCCCCTCCACCACTTATCTCCTTTAATTTCCAAATTACAATGCTGCGCTGATAGAGCAGCTTTTATGAGATTTATGGATCTCATTTTACTGATGACGGACAACGAACTTGGCAACATTTAGTCTTGTAAATTTTTTCTCTGTCTTTCTTTTTTTTTTTAATCTAAACTATCCCACCCATAAACAATCTAAAAATTAGGTAGTTGATTACCCCTTTCAACCGCCATTTAATTCGTTTTATTTTTTATTTTATTATCCTTCTTTAGACATTAAAAAGTGCTATGCTTTAAACTATCGCAGTTTTCCTTTGCTAATAGGAACTGGGCTCAATTTAGATAAACAGTATTTTTTTCCTGACTAGCTTATTATTATTCATTTGCTGACAACATGTATGATTAACAGCTACAATGATACCGTTTTCATTTGTATGTTACTTTTAGAAAGAAAACTAAACTTTATAGGTAAAATGTAAAATGTAACTCGATGTTTGGAGTCTCTGGCAAATCCTTTATAATTCAATTATATTAGAACCAAAGTAAAATAAGAAAGGTTCCAACTTACAATTAATAAATGGTCATAAAGTCAGCTGGCCAGAAACATTATGTCACATGACTGTAGACTAATTTTTAGCGGTTGTACACCAATATATTTGTTGGCACTCCGTCGCTTACGACGTCGAGGGTTCCAGTTGATCCGATCAACGGAACACCCTGCTCGTGAAATTAACGTGCAAGTGGCTGAGCACTCCACAGACACGTGTACCCTTAACGTAGGTCTCGGGGAGATTCAGCGTGACACAGTGTGACAAGGCTGACCCTTTGAATTACAGGCACAACAGAAACAGGAAGTAAGAGTGAGAGAAAGTTGTGGTGGAAGAGTACAGTAGGGTTCGCCGCCATCCCTTGCCGGAGCCTCGTGGAGCTTTAGGTGTTTTCGCTCAATAAACACTCACAACGCCCGGTCTGGGAATTGAAACCACGATCCTATGACCGCGAGTCCGCTGCTCTAACCAATAGGCCATTGCGCCACACCAATATATTATCTACTTATAATATAAAATCCTTTTTATTAGAATAATGCGCTTAGCTGTATGGAAGGACCAAGAAAATATTCAGCTGTATAGAAGGACTAAGAAAATATTCCGGGATTCACTGTGTATGAAAACCAGCGGTGAGAGTAATACTGACGTATTCAATGTAGTGAACCAAGAAGCTTTAATTAAATAAAATTATACATGTTGTGGGACTAAGAATAAGGATCTAAACGCTTAATACCGGCGAGTTAGCCTTTCATTCTTCAGCGTCGATAAATTAAATACCAGCTGAACACTGGAGTTCGATGTAATCGACATATCCCCTCCCCCAAAATGTATGCTCCTGTGGAAAAATTTGAAACCATTATTATTATTATAAATAAGAGGGTGAACATGTAGAACCGCCAGGATGCTGGGAATAAAATGCCCTGTATTATTTCTTCCGACTCATTATGTTCTCGGTTCAAATCTCACTAAGGTTAACTTCACATATCTTTCCCCCCCCCCACCCTGTGTCGGAAAAACAAAGACCGAGTCAAGTAACAGAAATGATGCAACCGATTTACCTCCCATCCCTAAAATGTTGCTTACCTTCTGCCTAAATTAGAAACAATTATTATTACGGGATTTTCCCACAATAAACATACCTTGTCTTTCAATCTTCCAGGATTTGTTTTTAATTTTGGCACAGGAACAGTAATCTTGAGGGGAGGGGCAAGTCGATTATATAGACACCAGTACTTGACTAGCACTTTGTTTCTACCGACACATTTATCCGAAAGGATGAAAGGTAAAGATGACCTCTGCGGAATTTGAACACAGAATGTAAAGAGACAGAAACAAAAATGCCATTTCGTATTTTTTTTTTCCAACGCCCAAACGATTGTCCTAGCTCGCAGTATTTCCAGGATCGATAATCTAAATATCAATCAATGATTGAGGTCAAAACAATCGGCTCTTTCTGGCCATTTAAATGTGTGACCTTCTGCTTTTGTTAGCAGCAGCGGCAGCAGCAGCAGTAGTAGTAATAGTTGTAGTAGTAGTAGTAGATATTGTTGCTGACTTTTTCCAAGTTAACCTTAAAGAAACAGAGTGACGATCAATACCATTCCAGCCGTGACGATCCCATCCATTTTCTTTTTAGTTGTAGTGCATGCAGCCCTATATTATCGAACATGTCCATCCTTCTTTAGTGATATATGGGGTATGATTTGAGGGAGAGGAGATTTGGCTCTTCCTTCTAGCAGGCTCAGGGGTCCCTTGTTGATACGTTGTTGCGTGGTTGATTGGTATTGGCATCGCTTTTCGGTTAGTGATTAAAAGGTCACAGCGGCGTTCGATCTGTGTGGACGTGGTGGGTATGTTGAGGTTGTACAGTGAGCGTGGACATAGTTGAGGTAAGATGAATGTTGTTGTTGTTGTGGTGGTGGTGGTGTTAGTGTTAATACTGAGAATGTGAGAGTGAGAGAAGAAGGGATGATGGGGGAGTGGAGGTATGCAATAACCGAACAGTAAGCGAGAGTGGAAGTGTTGTTGTTGTCACAGTAGCAGTTGACAAAGTGTCTACACAGAACATGTCGCTATGGCCAGAATACGATAAAACTGATGGCGGCGGGGTAGGATTAGACGGAATAACGAAAAAACTATTAAGCGGTGATCGTTGGTGGTAAGGTGAAGATGGGGCTGGTAGTTGCAGCGGTGACAATGTTGTTGTTGATGTTGTTGTTGCTGTTGGTACCAGTGTTGCTGTTATTAGTGTTGGCAATGGACTTGTTGTTATTGGTAGTGGTGGTGATAATAGTAGTGAAGGTGTTGGCGATGGTGGTGCTGATGGTGGCGCTGGTGGATGCTGGTAGTGATGTCGGTGTGGGCGCTGATGTGAGTGGTGGTGGTAGCGACGTTATTGTTGGTGGTGGTGTTGGGGGTCGTTGTAATGTTTGGTTGGCTGTGTCAGTGATGGTGGTTATTGCTGTTGGTGTGTGGATGTTGATGTAATTGGTGTTGCTGTTGTTGGCGGTGGTGTTGATGGTAGTGATGATAGCGTTGATGCCGATATGGATGTTGCTGCTAGTGGTAATAGTGGCGTTGTTGTTGGTGGTGGTGATATTGATGCTGTTGTTGTTGTTGGTAGTAGTAGTAGTAGTAGTTGTGGTGGTGGTGGTGGTGGTGGTAGTAGTAGTAGTAGTAGTGGCAGTGTTGGTGGTGGTGGTTGTAGAAGTAGTAGTGGTGTTGGTAGTAGTAGCAGTAATAGTGGTGGTGGTGGTAGTAGTAGTGGCAGTGATGGTGGTGGTGGTTGTAGTAGTAGTAATAGTAGTAGTAGAAGTATTAGTGGCAGTGGTGGTGGTGGTGTTGATGGTGTTGGTAGTAGAAGTAGTAGTGGTGTTGGTAGTAGTAGCAGTAGTGGTAGTAGCAGTAGTAGTAGTAGCAGCAACAGCAGTAGTAATAGTAGTAGTAGTTGCTGTTGTAGTGAGTCAGCGAGCTGGCAAAATCTTTAGCAAGCCGGACAAAATTGCTTAGCGGCAATTCGCGCGTCTTTACGTTCTGAGTTCAAATGTCGTCGGGGTCGAATTTGCCTTTCATCCTTTCGGGGTCGATGAAATAAATACCAACTCCTTCGAAATTGCTGGCCTTGTGCCAAGATTTGAAAGCATCATTTCCATGCTGCTGCTGCTGCTGCTTCTCTTCCTCCTCCTCCTCCTCATTATTATTATTATTATTATTATTATTATTATTATTATTATTATTACTATTATTATTATTTAAGGCGGCAAACTGGCAGAATTGTTAGCACGCTGGAGAAAATGCTTAGCGGCATTTCGTCCATCCTTACGTTCTGAGTTCAAACCCCACCGAGGTCGACTTTACCTTTCATCCTTTCGAGGGTCGATAAAATAAGTACTAGTTGAGTACTGGGGTCGATGTAATCGACTAGACCCCTCATCCACAATTTCAAGCCTTGTGTCTATAGTAGAAAGGATTATTATTATCATTATTATTGCAAATGGTGCTGGTAGTGGTAGTATTGTTGGAAGCCGAACTAAGATGGTGGTAACGGAAGTGCTGTGATGGTAGTGGTGGTGGTGATATTGTGGATGTGGTGGTTGTAGTTTCATCAAGAATCTGGTGGTAACGGTACAGGTATTAGTTGCAGTAAGAGGCATTAAGAAGGAGTGTAGGCTACGATGCTGGGGGCAGTGGTAGTTTGTGGCAGCTGTGATGGTGTTGCTGTTTTTGATGGTGATGGTGGCAGTGGTGGTTATATGGCTTGGACAGAGGGTGTATGGAGAGGTGATGTAGTGGAGTGGTGGTGGTGGTGCCGATGGTGGTTATTGTAGCCAAGGATGCGGCGGTGAAGTAGGATGGCTCTACATAGCCACCGGATTATTGGTAGGTGGAGGTGGTTTAATAAGATAAAATATAAACATAATAGTGCTGCAGATGCTGCTACTGATGATGACGACGATGACAACGATGATGATGATGATGCTGACAATGACGATGATGATGATGATGATTATTAGAAGAGAAGGAAGAGAACGAAGAAAGAGAGGATGGCTGTAATAATTATAATGGGGATGGTGAATGGTAATGGTATAGGAGTAGGAGTGTTAGAAATATTGGTATGAGAAGGATTTTAAATCTGGGACTATAGACAACCTTCAAAAGCCCTTGGCGTTACTTGCTTCAGAGAGAGCATTATCTGTTCGAAAGAAGCTTCAAAAGCACGGAGGTGACAACAGCTGAATGTCTTGCACGCTTCGATTTACTGTCTGTATATGCATGACCTGTCGGCTTTTGGCGAACAACTGCTGTCGTGTGTAGGACAAATCCGACTATGTGCAGTGTCTATGGTTAAAGCTGCCACACCACCTACTTTTCACAAAGGACGGTGGGTATTTTTCCTTTGCTTGATAGTTATGTCTAAAGAAGTGCAAAATCAAATTCATCATTGTTCCCATTGTAACTTCATAGCAAAATCCATACTTCGATTCAAATTACATTCCCTCATCTATCGCAAATAGATGCAATATTTATCTTATATTCTTTTATATTTTTTTTTAATCGTGTCTTTGAAACATTCTTCATACGTCGAAATCGACAGGAGTGATCATCATCATCATCATCATCGTTGACGTCGTCGTGGTCGTCGTGGTCGTTGTTGTTGTTGTTGTTGTTCTTCTTCTTCTTCTTTTTCTTCTTCACCTCCTCCTCCTCCTCCTTCTTCTACTCCCCTCCTCCTCTTCCTCTTCCTTCTCCTCCTCTTCCTCTTCCTTCTCCTCCTCTTCCTTCTTCTCCTCCTCCTTCTCCTCCTCCGCCTCCTCCTCCTCCTCCTTCTCCTCCTCCTCCTCCTCCTTCTCCTCCTCCTCCTCCTCCTCCTCCTCCTTCTCCTTCTTCTCATTCTTCTTCTCCTTCTTCTCCTCCTCCTCCTCCTCCTTCTCCTTCTCATCCTCCTCCTTCTTCTCCTCCTCCTCCTCCTCCTTCTCCTTCTCATCCTCCTCCTCCTTCTCATCCTCCTCGCCCTTCTTCTTTCCCCTCCCCCTCCTCCTCCTCCTCCTCCTCCTCCTCCTCCTCCTTCTTCTTCTTCTTCTTCTTCTTCTTATTATTATTATTATTATTATTGAGACTGGGCGCCTGGCACCTAGAATGTCGTCAGGCGCTCATAGCTCCCTACCAGAGTGGCAATGGGATCGGTGGATGTTCCGCTTTAGAAATTTACAGAGGATTAGATGCGGAGAATCTCGGGGAGATTCTGGGTACCGACGAGAACGAACTGGCTAGTTTGTTCCAGAGGACTTTCCGGTCGGGAACTATCATGGATAATTTCCAGACGTCCTTGGTCTGACAGAACTTTCCGGTCGGGAGCTATCTTGGATAGTTTTCAGATGTTCTTGGCCTAAAGGGCGCTACCGGTTCGAGATAAACTCTACAGACATGGATGTGCTGTCAGGCAGGCTTGTCCGAGGTGCGCGCAGAGTGACGAACCCGTTGTGTACACCCTCGTTCAGTGTCCGAACATTGCCGACTTGTGGGGTTATGTCGAACAGCTGCTGTCACGTACGGGACGGATACATCTGCCGGCCGAGTCTGTGATGATGATCGCACCACCGCCCTCTTTCAATCGAACAGGCAAGGTAGTTTTCCTTTGCCTGGTGGCTGTGGCGAAAGGGGTTGTTGGGTGGACAAGGCTGAAGGCATGAGGACAGATACATTCCTCTTTAGTAGAGCTCTCATTGACTTCTTCCAGTTTCACTTGAAAAGGAAATTGAGAGTGGAAAGGGAAGTGCTGTCTTCGAGTGGGTCTATTGAAAGTTGGGTGAAAGTTAGGAAAATGGTAATAGTGGATGGTACCTCTCTAAGTGTAGAGCTGTGAGTCAGAGAGAAGGAATTGGAGAGGGTACTTGCTCTTGGGGTTTCAAGGAAATCTCGGACAGTGGGGTTTCTCTATTATCCATAGAGGCCTCCCTGTATCAGGAAGGCCACATCTCTGTCATCCTCCTTTCCACGTTTTTCTTTTTTCTTTTTTAAACCTTTGTATGCTATGCCAAGCCAACGGAAGCTTTCCTTGTTTCAAAGAAGAAAGTCCTAGAAACAGCTCATTCATTTATTTTACTTTACCGGCAAAAGGAAGGCATATGACACTATATGTATCATGTTTAAAACAAAAAGGTGTCGGTGAGAGTACAACTCCAAATTGATGTGGCATAACTACACATAAGCTGGTTCTAGAGTATTTCAGAAAAAGGAACATAACTGTCTCTGTTAGGTTCCGAGGCCAATAGATACCTTCGTGACACAGAGTCAGATGTTCATTGTAAATGTAACTGTTGATGATATATAGTTTGGTAGGGTTCCTCATTGACTTGAGGAATTCTTCATAATCCCTCAAGACTATAAAACAATGTGTTCCTTAGCACGTGCTGAGGAGAAGACGTTAAAACTTTGTAACTATGGTAATAGATTCATTTACAACATGTGGTAGCGAATTGTATGTATATATAATGCATGCATGCTTGTATGCATGTATGTATATATATATATATATATATATATATATATATATATATATATATATATATATATATATATACATACACAAAGTAACTAACTAAGGAAAAGAGGTACTTCAGAGGGGTGTATTAAACATCCAATTCACTGGTACGTCAGTGGAATTCATTATAAATATTGGTATAATGAAATTACAAAGATAAATTGAATAGAGAGATACTATTGACTATCCAATAATTTATTTATGTTATAATATTACATGATATACAATGAATGTAATATAACATGATATTATATAACATAAACATTTATTTAAAAAAACATAAAAGGCCAACAAATTGTTTCGACTTATATACATTTTTTGATATGCACACATTATAACAGTTTCCTTATATATAAGTCACTTCAGGGTTATAGCTTAAAGATAGACGAAATTCGGTGTGAAAGGACGGTTGGATTGTAAAAATTAATTCAAATGTCTATGTATTACGAGCGTGAGCGTTAACTATTCAATCATACATCAATTACAATTAAAAAAAAACAACAAAAACACTCTAACGGACGATACAACCAAGTAAGTGCAATCCACAACCATCGAAATTCACTTCATTACATCTCAAATATATACTAATCGAAACCCTTTCATGTCCAAGATAGTCCCTTGTCACCACAACATACAACAATACGATGTGTGTGTATATATATATGTATATAATTAAGTATCTCAGTCTTCTCCTATGTATAACTGCGGCAAAAATTATTTAAACAATGACATCTCCAATACAACAACTTTTCTATTTATTTAGATTAATTTATATTAAAAAAAATTGTTTTAATTAAATAATAATAATCTTCTATATTTATTGATTTCTCGGAGGGATAATTCCGTAGTAGATATGAAAAGAAACCTAATAAAAATTTTCCTTCTTTACTCAATTTATCGTAGGGTGAATTCTGTAATAAACATTAATATAGGCTTAAGGTTCTAAATGCGATAACCAAAAGTACCCCATAGATAATATATTAAGGCTATAGCAATGGAAATCAAATTTACTCATTTTTGAGGGGTAAACAGATTTGAAGATATTTAAATGATGATTGTTATTCGTATATCATGGAAGAGAGAATTTAGTAAATCGATAGAAATCATTAATATAAACCATACAAGTAATAAGGTCCGTTCTCGATCAACTGATCAATATTATTATTTACAAAATGAGGGATCATACATAGTTTATATCCAAACTCTACAATACTATAATAAAAAACTATAATAATTATTTTGTTTATTAAATTTATTTAGTAAGTCAAAGGAAACTATTTATTATTATTATTATTATTATTATTATTATTATTATTATTATTATTATTATTATTATTATTATTATTATTATTATCATCATTATTATTATCATTATTATTATTATTATCATATATATAGATAGCCTGATAGACCCTGCTATGTCAAGATGGACTTATATATTCTTCCTCTGCTCTCTCCCACTTGGTTTTAATATGTTGCCACATTTGTAATATGTCTTTTTTCTACATTTTTTCGTGCAGCTGAAGATTGCTCTTCATATTGCATTTAAGGTAATGCTCACATTATTAAATAAATTGAAGTAGCATGAAACGTGCGTACTGCAATCACTTTTGAAATCCGTGTTGCTTATTATTTGATTTTAATCACCCATCCTTTTGGGATGTGATATTCGGGTGCCTTCGCATAAGTACCATATTCAAGCCTTGAATATATATATATATATATAGGCGTAGGAGTGGCTGTGTAGTAAGTAGCTTGCTTACCAACCACATGCTTCCGGGTTCAGTCCCACTGTGTGGCACCTTGAGCAAGTGTCTTCTACTATAGCCTCGGGCCGACCAAAGCCTTATGAGTGGATTTGGTAGACGGAAACTGAAAGAAGCCCGTCGTATATATGTATATGTATATATATGCATGTGTGTTTGTGTGTCTGTGTTTGTCCCCCCAACATCGCTTGAGAACCGATGCTGGTGTGTTTACGTCCCCGTAACTTAGCGGTTCGGCTAAAGAGACCGATAGAATAAATACTAGGCTTACAAAGAATAAGTCCAGGGGTCGATTAGCTCGACTAAAAGCGGTGCTCCAGCATGGCCACAGTTAAATGACTGAAACAAGTAAAAGAGTATATATATATATATATATATATATATATATATATATATATATATATATATATATATATATATATATATATATATATCTTTTACGCCTTGACATTTATGTTTTTCCATGATTACACTGCCGCCATGACGGGGCTCTGCCTTGAGGAATTTAGTCTAACAAATCGACCCCAGTACTTAAATCTTGAAGCCTAGTACTTATTATATCAATCTCTTTTGCCGAACCGTCAAGTTTCGGGGACGTAAACACACTAAAACCGGTTGCCGAGCGGTGTTGGAGGCAAACAACGACACAAAGACACAGAGAGACAGAGAGACAGATACACACACACACACACACACACACACACACACACACACACACACACACACACACACACATACACACACACACACACATAAATGTAGAAACAAGAAGTTGAAAATGCACTGGGATTCGATTAAAATATTTTATTTTTAAATTCTTAAAGACTTAATTGGTTCCTCATAATTCTCTGATTTTCAAAAGTTGAAAGGCATCGAGCAACGCTGGCTATACTCTTTCCTTGTCGGTTATTGTCCAAAAATCATCACAGATTGACGCCTTTAACAATAACATTGTTTATTTTTTTGACGTCAACAGCTCAAAGCAGCTGGGAATGGAGAGGATGGTGACGAAAAGAAACATGGCACAAGTAGCTGATACAAAAATATGCAAACAAAATAAAGGTAGTACGGCTCAGAGACATTAGGACGAGACGTAAAAGTAACGCAATTGAAAATGATGTTCTGTAGGACTGGAAAGAAAAGTGGAAAGATGGAAAGATGGAAATAAGGATCGAACGAAAGGTAGGGGAAAAAAAACGAATTCAGGGTTGAAGGTAAAGGGAAAAGCGAGAGCCAGGAGAAGCGTGACTGAACACGTCAGCGGTCAAGCGAAGAAAAGCAGTTGAAAGGAGAAATGGGGTGGTCACATGATCGGAGAGGAGAGGAGAGGGGAGAGAGAGAAAACAAGTGGTGAAGGGCAGAGAAACAGCCCGAGGTAGAGATGGAAGCAAATTAAAGGGAGAAGGGGGCAGATATAAAGAAAGAAAAGCAGAAGGTTATAGAAGGGATAGTAGAGAGAGAGAGAAAGAGAGTGATTGAGGGGTACACAGAAACAGGGAGAAGTAGGGAGAATAGTGAAATGAAAGTGTTTGACAGAACCAGCAACAGAGGTAGGGAAATGAGAGGGGATAGATAGGAAGGCAAAATGAAAAGCGTGAAAGACGAAAGGAGAGGGAGACGGACAGAGAAAAGAAGAAAAAGAGAGACGTCGCACCTAATATTACCTGCTGTATGAGGTACCAATATAAGTAAAAACAAGGTGGGTGCATGGCCTTACATTAAATAATAATATTCAAAAATTGAACTGAAAGACAAATAAATAATGGGCTTCTTTGAGTTGCGGTCTCCCAAATTAACTCACAAGGATTAAGTCGGCCCGCGGCTATAACAGTAGACCCAAGGTGCCATGCAGCGGGACTGAACCTGGAAGCGTGTAGTTGG
>NC_142937.1:42178099-42193099 GCF_046866305.1 Octopus bimaculoides | reverse complement strand
GAATAAACCTCTGTCAATTCTGCGACTCGGTTTCCATTGCCAGTCTAAGCTATTTGCTGTGTAGATTAGTTTCGCGTGTGTCAGTGCGCGTGTGTATGTATATATGTGAGTACGTATATATACATATATATAAATAAATGTATATATATATATATATATATATATATATATATATATATATATATATATATATATATATATATATATATATATATATATATATATATATGAACATTTGTAAATGTACACACACACATATATATGTTTACATACGTATATACACCCCAGACACGTACACACACACATTTCTTTATTATTTTAATTTTTTCAGTCATTTGACTGCGGCCATGCTGGAGACCACCTTAAAGGGATTTTAGTCGAAGAAATCGACTTCCGGACTCATTCTTTGTAAGCCTAGTACTTATTCTATCGTTCTCATTTATCGAGCCGCTATTTCAGGCGGATGTAAATGCACCAATATCGGTTGTCAAGGGATGTAGAGGTGGACAAACACACAAAAAAGACATACACATAAATATACACAAGCACGCACGCACATACACACAAACACACACACAAACACATACGTACACACATATGTATATAGACTGCGTGATTTTTTCAATTTCCATCTATCAAATCCCCTCGCATTGCTTTGGTTGGCCATAGACTCTATATTAGAAGACTCCTGCCCAAGGTGCCACGAAGTGTGACTGATTCCGGAACCATGTGGTCGAGAAGCTAGCTTCTTACCGCACAGCCACATCTGCGCCTATATCTATCTATCTATCTATCTATCTATCTATCTATCTATCTATCTATCTATCTATCTGTCTGTCTGTCTGTCTCTCTCTCTCTCTCTCTCTCTATATATATATATATATATATATATATATATATATATATATATATATATATATATATATATATACATATACACACACACACACACACACACACACACACACACATGGTGGTGGTGGTGGTGGTGGTAGTGGTGGTTCTAGTGGTTGTAATTGAAGATGTTAATGGTCGTTGTTGATGTTGGTATAGGTGGTGATGCTAATAGTTCTGGTAGTGGTCGTCCTGCCGGTAGTCGTCATTGTGTTGGTGACGGTTGTATTGAAGATAGTCGAGGTGGATGGTGTGGTGGATGGTATGGTAGTTGTGGTGGTGGTTGTGGTGGGGTTGTTGTTGTTGTTGGTGGTGGTAGTTTTGATGGTAACGGTTTTGATGGCGGCATTGGAAGGTGGTCATTGTACTGGTGCCTGAAGTAGTGGTGATGGTAGTGGTTCTTGAGTTCTCGGTTGTGGTCGTCATGTCAGTTGTTGGTGTTGGTGTTGACTCTTCTGAAGCAACTGGTGGTGATATCGCGTTAGTGCAGTTGGTAATTGAAATGCTAATGGCGATTGTGCCAGTGCAGATCTTTATATCATTGGTATTGGTCGTGGTATTAAAAGGATAAGCATGTTCTCTGTGTTGCTGTAGTTATGACTAAACAAAGCTGTTTGCATGTGTACGAGTGACAATGTTATCAATGTTGGTTACTGTAGCTGAAGTTCAAGTATCAATAATTATGAAAGAAAATCCAGTATAGGAATGGAGGATTAATAATTTGTTAGCCACTATTAGATACTAATAAGCAGAAGAAGTTTTGTGACTTCGAAGTTCCACCAGCAACGAATAAGGAGAAGAAAGACTAGAATACTTCTGTAGACGGACTGACGAACCATTGGCGTCGAATCTGCCGTCACCCAGATTTTCTGAATAATAATAATAATAATAATAATAATAATAATAATAATAATATTAATAATAATAATAATAATAATGATTTCTACTACAAGGCCCGACATTTTGGGGAAGAGGACTAGTCGATTACATCGACGCCAAGATTCAATTGGTACTTATTTTATCGACCTCGTAAGGATGAAAGGAAAAGTCAACCTTGGCGGAATTTGAACTCAGAATTTAAAGACGGACGAAATACTGCTAAGCATTTAGCCCAGTGTGCTAACAATTCCGGTAGCGCATCGACTTAAAAGGATTAAAGGTTGTTCCCGAGCCATAGGGTAATAAGCATGCTTTCCCCGGATTCTGCTGTGTCTCACCTACATGGGAACTGATCCATCGCAGTAATACTCAGTTTTTATCAGCTGAGTGAAGTGGAGCGACGTCAAATGAAAATCACAACACAATGTTCGATCCAGAAATCAAAAGCACAATCTTAACGATCATAAATGCAACGCCCTAACCACTAAGCCAATCGCCTCCGTATGACAACAACAACAACAACAACAACAACAACAATAATAATAATAATAATGATAATAATAATAATAATAATAATAATAATAATAATAATAATAATAATGATAATGGTTTCACATTTTGCCTCAACGGCAGCTTTTGTGGGGAGGGGATGAGTCGATTACATCGACCCCAGTATTCAACTAGTACTTAATTTATCGACCCCAAAAGGACGAAAGACAAAGTCGACCTCGGCGGAATTTGAACTCAGAACGTAGCGACGGACGAAATACTGCTAAGCATTTCGTCCAGCGTGATAACGATTCTGTAGACTCACCGCCTGAATAATAATAATAATAATAATAATAATAATAATAATAATAATAATAATAATAATAATAATAATAATAATAATCCTGTGATCATAATATAGCGGCGAAAGAATTTGACAAGATCAGTAAATATAAAGACTTGCTAATAGAAATTGAAAAAATGTGGCACCTCAAGGCGACTACCATACCAGTGATTGTAGGATCTCTAGGAATGATAAAAAAAGGTACTGAAATCTATTTGAAAATGATACCAGGCTTACCATCTCTACAGGAGGTGCAAAAAATCGTGCTAACTGGAACGACTCATGTACTAAGAAGAGCATTATCGCTGTGAAAACAACATCCATTCATGATTTTTTTTTTCTTAAATACATGTTTTACCTATGAATTTGCGTGTGTAAATTGGGAATGCATACAACGTTTCTCTGCCCTAGGTGTACGGAAAACACTCGGCGAGAAATGGGAAAAAATTTGAAGAAAGAAGAAAAAAAAACATAATAATAATAATCTTTTCTACTTTAGGCACAAAGCCCGCAATTTTGAGAGAGGGGGCCAGACGATTAGATCGACCCAGTACACAACTGGTACTTATTTTATCGGCCACGAAAGGATGAAATCTTAAGTCAACCACGGCAGGTCTTGAAATCAGAATATAAAGAGCCACAATAAAGCTGTGTCTATATGTGTGTGTGTGTGTGTGTGTGTGAGAGAGAGAGAGAGAGAGAGAGAGGTGTGTGTGTGTGTGTGTGTGTTTGTGCGTGTGTCTTCCTGTGTGAGTGTGTGCGCGTGTGTCTGTGTGTGCGTGTGTGCGCACGTTTTACATATAAACGCACGTATACACGCACACATATATATATACATATCTAAATTCATAGCAATACAAATGTGTGCATACATATGTACTCACACACGCACACACACACACACACACACACACACACACACACGCGCGCGCATATATATATATATATATATATATATATATATATATATATATATATACGAGGTAAGTAACTATGCGTGCTTATAGTTGGTATTATTGTGGTCGAAATGCTTATAGTTGGTATTAGTGTGATTGAAGTTTGAATCTGATCGCGCCATTTTTCTTTCTTGCTTTACGGTGTTTGCATGGCCGCTCCACTAGCAATGAGCAGCAAAGAAGAACAAAGAGCAATGATCAGATTTCTTAGGTCGGAAGGTGTATCAGGCACCCAAATCCATCGGAGGCTTTTATTACAATACGGGGACAGTGCACTACCGCATAGAAGTGTGTATGAGTGGATTGAGAAGTTTAAAAGTAGCCGGACAAGAGTAACACACGAAGAGGAAGCAGGTCGCCTGGCAACCTCTACCACTGACGAGAAGAAGATTCAGCAAGCTCGAGAGATGGTAAAGGTTTCACCTTTACCATCTCTCGGATCACTGCTCTTTGTTTTTCATTGATGCACATTGATGTAACATCAGAAAGAAAATGGCGTGATCAGGCTCAAACTTCGTTCACGTGACCACAATAGCACTGAAGGTAATGTGACAATAATAATGATATTTTATAGCGAAAGCTATATATATATATATATATATATATATATATATATATATATATATATATATATATATATATATATATATATATATATATATATACATATACATATATATATGTATATATAAATATATATATATACATTTATATATACATATATATATAAATATATATATGCACATATATATGCATATATACATATACACACACACACACACACACACACACACACACACACATATATATATATATATATGCATACATACATACATACATACATATTTATATATATATACTTCTAATATAGTGTAAAAGATTTTTCCCCAAACATTTCCTTCAAAGTGGCCAGCATATTAAAATACCTTTAAAGGTGAAAATTATAAACACTTATAAACAAGGGCAAAAGAAAAAAAGATTTCAATGCCAATATGCTGAGAATAGACTTTAAATCGTTAATCACCACATTAGAATATATTGTAATGTGGTGATTCACGATTCACGATTTATTCTCAGCATATAGGCATGGAAATCTTTTTTCTTTTGCCCTTGTTTATAATAGTATATATATATATATATATATATATATATATATATATATATTTAGGGGGTTCAAAAGGTTTCTCCCGATTCTTGTTTTGAAAGCTATATAATACGATAATACAATACAGTGCATAATACAATAAAAATCGGGCGAAACTTTCTGGATACCCTGTATGTAAAATATTTGTGCATATACATGTATGTGTGCATATATATATAATATACATACATACAAACTTATATAGTCACCGCGTGCGTGTGTGTGTGTGTGTGCGTGTCTGTGTGCGTGTAAAATGTTTGTATGTTTATGTCTCCGTATATATATAAAGACTTGCACTCTTTCAGTGGTTCTGTCATTGAACTTGAACCTTAGGGTTTTTTCCATCACATAAACCCACTACTTATTTCATTTTCGTACTCTGTTTATCGCCTTCTATTTGTCATACGGCTATTTTACACGAACGTTCGAACAAAAACGCCATGTTTGTGTATCGTTATACGCCGACTTTGGCGATAGTTCTGTCAACCGGGAAATATTCACAAAGTATTTTATAAACTGACACTTTTGTATGAAACATTTATTCTTAGGTATCAGACGGTGGGAGTGAACCTGCAAACACTTGTTTACGATGTGATTTTTTTTAACCACACATGTCTTAACACTCTATTTCGATTTTATAGTATAATTTCCAAAAATACCATCATTGATTATAAGTCTGCAAGGATGCAAACATTTGTTTGATGCTTTCAGAATCGTAAAAGTGACGTGTGAGTATCTACAAACATGCACAAAGAATTTTTTCTCGCTATAGTATTTTTTCTAAACAACCCGTCTTTGAACAACACTTACATCTACTCATATATACACAGGCATACATTGGTATACACACCCGTTGTGTATATGTGGGCGTGAGTGTATGCATATATATGCATATTGAAATTTATATTGTTATTTAAATATCCGCATATTCATGTTACATTTCAATATCAACATCAATATATATATATATATATGTTTATAGGTACAGGTATGTATCAGTATATCTATTTCACTCTTCCTTCACTTCATATATATATATATATACATACACATTTACATAAACCCATACATATATGTACACAAATACAAACACACATGCGCTCGCATAATTTCTCAAGTTAAAGGACTGTCGCTCCTTCGACGTTTTGTCACAGAAGTCTTCATCGAAAGCCCTGAAATGGCCACATTGTCCAAACTTTGAAGTAATTGCCAAATAATTCTTTGTAGAAATAGAATAAATATTTTACTCAACTGAAAAAGGGATATTCTCCGATTCAACCTTTCACTTTTTTTACGCATTACTATACAAAAGTACTAACATTGATAAATATACTTGTGTGCGTGTGTGTGTGTGCGTGCGCGTGTGCGTGTGTGTGTGCGTATGTTTGTATGTGCGTGTGTGCATGTGAGTTCGTGCGTATATGGTTGTGTGCGTGAGTAAAGGTGGCGAAAGAGAGAGTCAACGGACAAGTAAATGGATAGTAAAATAGATAGATAGATAGATAGATAGATAGATAGATAGATAGATAGATAGATAGATAGATTTAGTGAGTGAAAGAAAGAGGTAGTGATAGAAAGTTTGAATGAGGCACATTATGACCCTTGTGTCGAATTAAGGTTTAGACCAGGCGAGGCAATAGGTGCTCCGAGAGACCTCCCTAGGGTCGACAAGGAATGATAGCCAAGCGGTCGAGTGGAGGTCGGTGTGCGAAAGACCAGCTCACCCAGATGAACTAATTAAAATATTCAGTCAGCGCCATGCTCATCCCTCACATTGATTTTGTCAATTTCAATAAAAGATATTCCAGCAATATGATGCGTTTTTCACATTTTCAAACCGTGAAAACAATTTCGCAACAATTGAAAGTTTAATACTGTATACTCGTACGCGTAGTTTTAAATGTGTGTGTCATCTTCAATAGAATTTCTTAATTTATCGTACATGTATATTTTAGCTAACATTTTAATTGCCAGCATCAATACCCGGTACGCATTTAAGATATGGTAAGGTAGGGTATTAAGATATTTTAAAAGAGGAGGGCGGTCGATGCGGAAGGAGAATTAGCTAAAAGGCAGGGGGGGCGATGTTCGAAAAAGTTTGGTGATCCCTGTTTGTAAATGACAAAATGAATACTATGAGCACGCACGCACACACACACATATCTATCTATCTATCTATCTATCTATCTATCTATCTATCTATCTATCTATCTATCTATCTATCTATCTATCTATCTATATACGTGCTGCAGTGCGGAATTGTGTCAGAACACAGGTTGCAGTCTCCACGCGACGAAAATATTTTGACAAATTAAATTTAAATGTCGAACTGAATCTAACGGTTTTTTTGTGTTTTAAAATGGCTAATGAATACCTTCCACGCCCTCAGCACACGATCTCAGATCAGGTCACTTGCTATGCAAGTACATCTCCGTGTGAGCATATATATGATATATACTCACACCATATACAAGCAAGAACATGTATGAAGATGCGATGTAAGGTCGTGAAAACTTCAGCGCAACAAGCCATTGAACTGGGTTAAACAGAGTATGGCGCTTCGCTTTTTTACTCATTACTCATTCAGCTGAAGTGTACTCAATAACGTATATATGTATGTATTTATGTATGTATATGTTTCTATACGATTTATTTGAATTTTTTTTTTTCTTTTGGAGAATTAAAGCTGACCACTAACCATGTTGCATTGTTCTTTTGTTTCAGTTAAAACAGGTATTAAGGGGCTGTGGTCGGTTGAATTGGTTGATAGGTGTATATACGCATTAATGTGCCCATGGATGACTTCCTTTTGAGTGGCAAGTATGCGTTTCATTTTAAAATTTATTTGTGCCTCACACTTTTTACACCTTAGTATACAAGAGCGAGTGTTTCACATTTATGCGAGTGTGTTCGCGCGTTCCATATGCGTATATCTATATATTTATGTATGTGTGTATGTGCATTTATAACTATATATATATATATATTTATATGTATATATATATATATATGTATGTATATATATATATATACATAAATACGTAATACATATATGCGTATATGTGTATTCATGTACATATACATATAAATATAAACATATATATATATATATATATATATATATATATATATATATATATATATATATACGTAATACAAGTATATGCGTTTGTGTTTCCATATAATAATAATAATAATAATAATAATAATAATAATAATAATAATAATAATAATAATAATAATAATAATAATAATAATAGTACTAATAATAATCCTAGGCTGGAATTTATAAACATTTAATGCCTCATATATACGTATATATATGTGTATATGTGTATATATATACATATACATATATGTATATATTTATATATATATCCACATTTTATATATACATGTAAGTACTTGTTTGTTGTGTTTTTGTATATATATATATAAAAAATCAAAATAAGCTATATATATATATATATATACATGTATACATATATATATGTGTGTGTGTGTGTGTGTATGTTTATATATACACACATATACATATATATATATATGCACATATATATCTATGTGTGTGTGTGTTTGTGTGTGTGTGTGTGAGTGTATACGTGCCTATATAATATGTGTGTGTGTGCATATATATATATATATATATATATATATATATATATATATATATATATATATATATATATGACATGCGTATTTATAAATAATACGGTTATGTAACATTCTTATAACTAATATATATATTTATATGTTTATGTGTATACATACACTCAAAACTATATAGGTATTCACTTATGTATTTGTGTATGCAAGTGGCTAAACGTATGTGTGTGTATATATCCGCAAATGTAATTAATATAGCGTGACAGTGCTCGTATACGTGTATTATTTGTGTATATGTGTATATATATATATATATATATATATATATATATATATATATATATGCTTTTATACGTGTAGATGTACATAAATATGTGCCTGAGAACTTGCCTTTAAGTGTGTGCAAGCGTCTGCCTTAGCGTCTGTGTGTGTGTGTGTGTGTGTGTGTGTGTGTGTGTGTGTGTCCGTACGCGTTTGTGTGTGTATGCGCACGCACGTGTGCGTGTCAGCGTCGGGAGATGTACACGGAAGTGAGAAAAATCAGTTTTTTTTGTATATATGTTTGTAGTTACAGCTGCAGAAATGAAGCAGAGTTAGCTGCTGAACGAGTACTTATTTATCTGTGCATATATGCATGTAGGAACGTGCGTGTATGTATATATATATATATATATATATATATATATATATATATATATATATATATATATATATATATGTATATATATATATATATATATATATATATATATATATATATATATATATATATATGTATATATATATTTATATTTATATATATATATATATATGTATATATATATATATATATATATATATATATATATATATATATATATATATATATATGTATATATATATGTATGTATATATATATATATATATGTATATATATATATATATATATATATATATATATATATATATATATATATATATATATATATATATATATGTATATATATATTTATATTTATATATATATATATATATATATATATATATATATATATATATATATATATATATATATATATATATATATATATATATACGTATATATAGACATATATACATGTATTTATATAGTTATGCATAATATACAGACACATGTCTATATGCATGCATGAATTATATACAAGCTCATCGGTATATATATGCTTATATATGTGTATATATGAAGGTATAATACAAATATGTATGTTGAAATATAATGCATACCTACAAATACACATTCATAGAAGTGCACGCATATCAAGATGCATGTTTTAGTGGCATTTCGTAAATAATAAATCTGATTCGAAAATATATCTTCCATTTCCATGTGTGAAAGCTACAAAAACAGTAGATACCCACTTCAATTATTTCGTTTTGATTTTTAAATAGCTTATCGTTGGTTATGTAGCAAGAGATGCTACTGAATACGTACATATTTATGTATGTATGTATGTATGTATGTATGTATGTATGTATGTATGTATCTATCTATCTACGTATCTACCTTTTTCTCTAACTCTCTCTTCCTGTACATATGTATAGTATATATATATATCTATATACATACATATATATATATATATATATATATATATATATATCTTAGATATATATATATATCTTAGATATATATATATATATATATATATATATATATATCTTATATATATATATATATATATATATATATATATATATATATATCTTATACATGTATATATATATATATATATATATATATATATATATATATATACATGCATATGTATGTATATGCACATACACACCCACAATTGTATATACATATGTCCAAGTACGCGTGTAAGCGTACATATATGTTTATAAAAATGATTTCTATACATACATACATACATACGTACATACATATATATATATATATATATATATATATATATATATATATATGTATGCAAACATATTTATATCCCTGTTCATTTAGATGCATGTACACAAACTCACACACAGACACGCACAAACACACACACATACACACACACATGCGTATATATATATGTGTGTGTTATTGTCTTTATATTCATAGACACGTTACCACTGCATGCACTGATGTACAAATATACATATGGGCGTGGTCAAGTAGTGACATGTTCATTAAGATGAAACTGTCGTTCCTCTACTCTCTATACAGTAACATCAGTATCCTGAGCGTATGGGCGGTGTAGAAGTTAAGGTCAATATATTATAAGGAGTCTAACGCACACTTACCAAAGCGTACATTCACACAGCCACTTAAAAAAAGTATTCTCATATGCATCCACCTAACAGACTTATGTTTCATGATATCATTGTAAAGTTTCATAATGCATCGTAGCAATCATACAGACACTAATGTGAAAGTGTATACAGAATTTTTTATTTTTTTAATTTTTATCATTTTTAATCACCAGAATGTTACAGGAGTAAATAATAACGTACAAAAATAATAAAAAGTAACATATAAATGTTTATGTATGAGTTTTATTTATCCTACTTGCTCTATCAACCTTATACAAGCATATATATATATATATATATATATATATATATATATATATATATATATATATATATAGGAAAATGAAAAATAATAATAAGGCAGAATGCTAAACTGGAAGCATATTTTAATAAAGATTTCTATTAAAATATGCTTCCAGTTTAGCATTCTGCCTTATTATTATTTTTCATTTTCCTATTATTTCTCCACGTGCGGTTAACACAACCCCACTATTTACTAACCTATATATATATATATATATATATATATATATATATATATATATATATATATATATATATATATATATATATATATATATATATATATTTATATATATATATATATATATATATATATATATATATATATATATATATATATATATATATATATATATATATATATATATATATATATATATATATTTATATATATATATATATACGTGTGTGTGTGTGTGTGTGTAGGGATAAAATCTATATAAGATTTTATCGAGTAGCCAGCGTGTAAACCAATTACCAATTAAGAAAAGAAAAAATTAATATAAGGTATCTAATTTATTTTTCCTTTGTCTATAAAATGCAGTATAAAATCGAGGGGCTATTACTGTGCGTAAAAGCCACATGATTTAATGGGGCTCTAGAGTCAAACTACTTCAATAGGTATACACACGTATATATATATATATATATATATATATATATATATATATATATATGCACAGGTACACACACCCACGTATAATATATTAATGTTTCTGTGTGCAAATATACATACACGCACATTCACACAGACACAGACATACACACACACGCATACACACACACACACACACACACACACATACACACACACACAGAAACACACATAGACATCACATCGATACACTCGGACGCTCTCATATTACATATTACATATGCATTACATATAAAATTGAATTAACCTGCGTGCTCTAACGGCGTGGGTCGATCCTGCTAGAAATAGCAGCGAATTCTTCTGCTCTCTGCCGTTTTAAAACAAGGTGAACATATTCAAGAAGGACTTACTGCAGAAAATTTTAGAAGAGAAAAGTGGGAAAATTATAAATAGTGGGACTTTGGTCATAGCTATAATTGGTAAAGTTTTGCTTAGGTTTAAACAACAACAACAACAATTATAACTGAAACGATGACTAATTATTTTATCGAATGTATATATTGGGTCATCCCATTAATAATGCGGGTTTTTTTATACTTCTTTTATTATTGACAATTAAGATTAACAAAGTTCTTTTTAATCTAAAATTTATTCTCCGTCATTTGCTACAATGCTCTACCATCTATCTGGTAGACTTGCAAGGTCCCTCTTCCAAAATTCACTTGTCCGTGACGAAAAGTCCCCCTCCAGTACTGTTCTGACCGTGTCTACAGAATTCATATTTTTTCTGTCCAAACTATTTTGATAACTGCGGAATAAATTGATGGGGAGCATCGTTTCCCATTCGAACTGCTCCAACCGTTGAAATGTCATCCTCGCTGTATGTTGTCGAGCATTATCCTGAGGGAAAACCTCGTTCATCTTGAAACCAGAGATGGTCGCTTTTCTTCAAATGCTGACTTAAGCTGGTCAAGCTGCTCGCAGTAGATCTCATTTCTTATCGTTTGGTTTGAGTTTAAAAGTTCAAAATGGACTTTCATATCCCACCAAAACAGTTAGCACCTTGCATGAGTGAAGACCTTCTTTAGCCTGGGGTGCCGGTGTTTTTTCTTTCCCTGCCCTCTGTCTTCGGCGCTTGATATTTTTATAGAGAACTCAGTTCACGTCACCAGTCACTATTCGGTCCAAAAAAACTTCATTCATGAGATGTGACAACAAAGAAGAGCACACATTCACTCTTTGTGAGCGATTAGACTCGGAAATTTTGTGAGGAACCCATTGACCAAATTTGCTGACTTTTTCGATGGCATGCAGGTGTCGATGAATAGTTGAAAGACCAAATCCAAGCTTCTCTATTAGTTCCTCAACAGTTACGATGGGATTTTGTTCTACCAGGGTAGGACTTCCGCGTCGAGCTCTATAGATTTTTCAGGACGAAGCTCGTTTTCTAGGCTGTAGTTTCCAGCTTGGAATTTCTAGAATCACCATTGGCACTGGCTTATGCTTATTGTCTGACTCCCATATACTACGTTAATATTCCTCGCTCTTTCCGTTGCGTTGTTGCCTTCATTGGACTCATAAAGCAACATATGCCGAATATGCTCCTTTGGCACTTCAATTATAGCTTTGAAAAAATAACTGTTAAAATCGAACTGCATTCTTCAAAATTTGCACAAAGAATAAGTACAAGGTAAAATTACTACCTGCTTTTAAAGCAAGTTGATACAGGTAGTTTACCCACCCCCACCCCGCGACTTTTTGTTCCTGCAATTGAAAACACCGCATTATTTATGGAATGACCCAATATAATTCGTACATCAGTGAACGATTAATAAGTAAAATTGTGTGGTACATTGTTCTATTCATATTTGATTTTCATTCTAAATAACAATTATTTCTGAGCTGCGCTTCAGTCGATATTTCTTATATCTATTCTCGGAGAATTCCTCAAACGTTTTTATGTGTGGGTAGATTCACTCACATTCTCTTCTTATCGGCATCCTCATTCTTACTTTTCAGCTCGTGTGCAGTATGGTGGACTGTGGTCTTACTGGATTAACGCCTCTTTACAATACTTCTGACTTGATAGCATCGTAGAACCTCAAAAATTGACTTTGTATTGATGATGGCAAGTAGAAATTAGTTCTGATCTTGCTTCTAAGATGATTATTTCTTCGCTAAAGATGAATTAATTTTTATCATCATATGAGTCACGGAAATTTACGCAGACACAGACACAGACACAAGCACACACACACACACACACACACACACACACACACACACACACACACACACACAGACGCACACACACACACACACACACACACACACACACACACAAACACAGACACACACACACACACTCGTACATATACCTCGCATATATATATATATATATATATATATATATATATATATATATACATACATAACTTACTTGGAAAAGGATGCGTGGCGTTCGATCATATAATAATATAAATAATATATAAATATATGCATATATCCATACATATATGTACATACCTACATCTATATGTATACATACATGCATAAATGGGTACAGTACTAAAATTTTCAAACTTTAATTGCTAATAACTCTTTGTTTACATTATTTACTTTTGACGGATATTCGTCTTCGTCTTGTTTGTTGTTAACACAACGTTTCGGCTGATATACCCTGTGTCTTGAGACCACCTCCACCTGTTGGATGAAGTTAAAATGATAGACAAAGAACACCACTGGAAAAAAAATAGAAACTAAAAGAAGCAGCACATATGCTAGGACAAAATAACCTCCTAAGTAGACCGAGTACAGATATGAATAGCATATGGGAACCGGTATTAAAGAAGGATAGGAAAATATTAGATTTATAAGCCTTAAAATTCACTTCATAATTGCCCACGGGCATATGGTGTATTGGTTAAGAGCGCGGGCTACTAAACCCAAGATTCGAAAAATACCTTGGAAATGAGAACCCAGGTTCGAAATTTCCCCAAAATACCTGATGAAGGCTGGTATATCAGCCGAAACGTTTTGTTAACAACAAACAAGATGAGGACAAATATCCGTCAAATGTACATAATGTACATGATTCCTCATTTCTTAAATATAGAACTGTATTAGGGAGGTATTCTTTGTAAACCTACTCCGGAAGATAGAATTGTAATTTAATATGCACTTCATGCTAGTATGTCAGACAGTTAGACCGATTCAAAACATCAGTACTTAATTCCTACTTCTCCTGTTTTTTTTTTTTTTTTGTCCAGTTCATTAACAGAGATGTGTTAAAGTCAAAAGGAATTCAAGTTTTATCGATAACATCTGTCTGTCTGCATTAAAATTTCTGCTAATATTTTAAGGTACTTTATTTGTTAGTATGTTAATTCTTTTTTAAAAAGAGTTTTGCAGTTATTATTTTTTAATGGCATTAAAGAAAATATTTCTAAAGTTTTTGGTTTTTATACCTTAATCGTTAATTTGAAAGCTTTTTATTTTCATTTAACAATATAGTGTATAC
>NC_142937.1:42148099-42173099 GCF_046866305.1 Octopus bimaculoides | reverse complement strand
TGTGCGTGGTGAAAATGGTCGCTTTACGAATTGGTTTCGTGTCAATCCCAGTGTGCGACTCACTTCCACTATACCACAGGGCCAGCTGATGCATTGTGAATGAATTTTCCTAGGCGTAGACGGTTGTGAACCCCACCGTAAAACATATGCACAGAAGGATAATTGAGAAGGAAACGCCATTGATAAGGGAAGATGAAGGTCAAATGCAATACAAGGAACAATTGACAGTTGTCAATTGCGTAACACAACTCTCACTACATAAACCTGATGATTGCGTTACGCATGAAAATACTAGTTTATTTCAATATTGTAAAATTGTAAAATTGTAAAAGTTGCAAATAATTAAACGTGAAAATCAAATTGTTGGAATTTCATTGATTAATATATTGTTTTGTACACAATCATACAAATTCGTGTATATATATACACACACACACACATATATATAGATATACATATACATTTGTGGTTGCTTTCGGACAATTCATTAGGCACCCATTTTCCAAGTTTAGGAACCATTCCAAATTGTTGAAGATGACGATAAACAGTTGTATTGTTTGAACTAAGCTTTATTGCCAATTCTTCAACTGATAATGCAGGATTTTCTTCAAGTAATGCCTCAAGGAGTTTATCATCAAACTCAACTGGACGTTCTATTCGATCTTCATCTTCAAGGCTGAAATCTACACTTCTGAATTTTGCAAACTATCTTCTGCAAGTTCTTTCATTCAAATATTCTTTCCCATAAACCGAGTGTATGATTCGGATCGCTTCGGCTGCAGAGTTTCCTTTTTTGTACTCATAAAGCATTAGGTGCCACAAATGCTCTTTGGATACTCCCATGTTAGAAAGGGTTAAAGAAATTTTTATTCTATTATTCTGTAAAATAACATTTAATTAGTTTAAATGTACACAAATGCATAAAAATAATTTTTAATTCCATTAGACATTCTAAAATACTATTAAGTTTCATTCAATTTTAACAAAGGTAAAATTGGGCAGAACTTATGGGATGACCTGATATATACTCTTTTACTCTTTTAAATGTTGCAGTCATTTGACCGCGGCCATGCTAGAGCACCACTTTCAAGGGTTTTAGTCGAAGAAGTCGGATCTAGGACTTATTCTTTGTAAGCCTACTACTTATTTTACCTGTTGTCAATCGACGGTGTTGGGGGGAGGACAAACACAGACACACACAAACATATATATATATATATATATATATATATATATATATATATATATATATATATATATATATATATATATATATAAATAAATATATATACATACATACACATACATACGACGGGCTTCTTTCAGTTTCCGTTTACCAAATCCACTGACAAGTCTTTGGTTGGCCTAAGGCTACAGTAGAAGACACCTGCTAAATTGTGGGAAGCAAATATAATATGCACACATATATATATATGTGTGTGTGTATACATACATACATCCCGACTTAACGACTTCGTTACGTACTACAGTTCTATATTTGAGAGATGAGGAATTATGTACATCTTGTTTCTTGTTAACACAACGCTTCTGCTCACTAACTACTGCCTAAAACATCGAGCAAGGTATATAAGTAGCGATCGTGATACACACCACGAAGAAATGATCAAGGTCAGTAACAATCTGTTAAGCAACAACTACCCCAAAAACATACTATCCACTTCAATTATGAAGAAGAAGAGAGGATGAAACCCATAAATTGACCACAGTCTGTCTACCCTATGTGAAACGCCTCTCCGAAAAGACACAAAAGATATGCGGCCCATATGACATCAGGATGGTATTCAAGAGTAATACAACACTTCACAGATATCTCCTTCGAGTAAAACCACCAATAGAATACAATATGACCAAAGATTGCGTTCATCCTCGCTGCGTGCACCTTGGGCAAGTGTCCTCAACTATAGCCTCGGGCCGACCAAAACCTTGTGAATGGATTTGGTAGACGGAAACTGAAAGATGCCAGTCGTATATATGTATATGTGTGTGTGTGTGTTTGTGTGTCTGTGTTCGTCTCCGCTATCATCACTTGACAACCCGTGTTGGTGTGTTTACGTCACCGTAATGTAGCAGTTCGACAAAAAGAGACCGATATAATAAGTACTAGGCTTACAAATGGGTCGATTTGTTCGACTAAATGCGGTGCTCCAGCATGGCTGCAGTCAAATGGCTGAAACAAAAAAGAAGCGTAAAAGAGAATACATGTGTATATATAAAACTGATATAGAAGGGTCAAGCAAACGATGTGGAGGATCATAGAAAACGAAAGATAGCCATCAAAGTGTAAGATGAAAATATATATTTTCTGTCTTCGCGTTCTAAGTTCAAATCCCATGGAGGTTGGTTGAACCTATCATCTCTTCGGTATCAAAAAAGAGAAAAAAAAAGAAAACTAAGAAAAAGAAAAAAATTACTATTCATGTACTGCGTTGATATTATTGACTGTTTCGGTCCACTCAAATTTCTGAGTTGACTTTAGTATCAGAAATTATCACTAATCGAGAAGAAAATTGTTTATTTAATGAAACGCAGAAAACAAGATAATGCAAATTCATGTAATATGGTGTATGTGGTATCCACGGCTGTGTATGTGTAGAGACTGTATGTGAGCATGTGTACGTACGTGAATCTGGCATCCGTGGGTGTATGATATGTATGTGCATGTATTACTGAGTATATGTTACTTTAGGTGTGGACGCTATACGTGTGTGTGCGTATGTGCAGGTGTTGTTTACAAATATGTTTCCTATTTGTGGAATCTATGACTGGTATGTATGTATGGTGTCTGGGCTTGCATACTGTTTTGTAGAATATGTGAAGTCTATGGGTGTGTACGTGAATAGGTTTTATGGAATTAAAAAAAAGAAGTTTTCTTTCAGATACTTCCGCGTGAATGAATATTTTAACATCAACTTGATTACTCTATAGTGTGTAGAGGAGTGTTGAGTAATTTGCTAGGATACACAGGTGTGCATAAATAGCATTAATTTCATAAATTCAAATTGCACGTCATCAAAATCTTTAAACTCCTACGTTCTTGTTACATAATGGAGAATTTACAGTTGTCATTGTTGTTGTTGTTACTGTTGTTTAACACCAGGTTAACCTTGATTGCGTGAAGGCGCAATGACCCAGTGGTTAGGGCAGCGGACTCGCGTTCATAGGATCGCGGTTTCGATTCCCAGACCGGGCGTTGTGAGTGTTTATTGAGCGAAAACACCTAAAGTTCCACAAGGCTCTAGCAGGGGGTGGTGGCGAACCCTGCTGTACTCTTTCACCACAACTTTCTCTCACTCTTTCTTCCTGTTTCTTTTGTGCCTGTATTTCAAAGGGCTAGCCTTATCACACTCTGTGTCACGCGGAATCTCCCCGAGAACTACGTAATGGGTACACGTGTCTGTGGAGTGCTCAGCCACTTGCACGTTAATTTCACGAGCAGGCTGTTCCGTTGATCGGATCAACTAGAACCCTCGACATCGTAACCGACGGAGTGCCAACCATCAACCTTGATTGCGATAACCTATTGCCAAAGTCATTCCAAACATGACTGTACTGTAGTTTTATATACCAAGGACTACATTTTAAGTCGTTAGTGCTTAATTTGAGTAATACTTGCTTGCTATTTCTGTCACGTCTAGTGGCCAATTAGAGGGACTACTTGTACTTTGTAATTCCTGATCCAGAAGACCTATGATGAAAGTCACCCTAGAAATGGCCATTCCGTGTTTCATTCAAACATGTTTATCGAGAACTACGTTATACAAATGGTCCCTAACTTTTCTGAGACATTAGAGCCCGGTTTGAAGGATCTTTGGCTGCTATTATCAGCCATTCACCATATTCCGTCTTTGGTAATTCATTCTTTGCCACATTTATAGTCACATTTCTGAAGATTTAGTTGTTGTATTGTAGTTGATGTGTAAAGCCAAGCATAAACGAGTCGTTATGTAGTTCGCCTCGACATAATGAGGTTTTGTGTTCAATTCTATTGATCTTAGGTTAGTATCTTAGGCCATAGTGGAATGTTGATTGAAGCTTGGAATGAAACTGTGTATATGAAAATTGCATGAAGCCCGACGGGTAGATTGTACATATGTATGAATATATGCAAATATACATGTATGTGTGTGAAAATAAGTGTATGTGTGTGTATCTAACCACCTGCCTACCTACCTACCTACCTACCTACATCCTTACGTATCTATCTATCTATCTATCTATCTATCTATCTCTCTCTCTCTCTCTCTCTCTCTCTCTCTCTCGATACACACACACACACACACATACACACACACACACACACACACACACACACACACACATATATATATATATATTCTCAACAATAATGGCGGCGTTTCAAACTTCTGTGTTTCCAGTTGATAATTGCTGGCCAAACCATCAACATGAAACCAGTGCAACAAGAAATTTGATGCAATTTCCATTGAAGAATAGACATACATACATACATGCATACATGCATACATACATACATACATTCGTACGTGCATACATACATACACACATACATACACACATACATACTGCATGTGTGTCGAGGGGTGCGCATAAAATAATATCTATTATTGCATATTTCTATAAATTTTCATCATCGGTATCACAAAAGCATGGATTTAAACATAACGTTGAACATTGAACATTGAATATAATAATATAATGTAATATTACATTGTACAATATTTACAAAGACTTGTATATTACAATAGAGCTTATAGAAACTTGTTGGAAATTTGCTAGAATTACAATTACACATACTAAGTTACATATACAAATAAATAAATAGATAAATAGATAAATAAATAAATATGTATGGTGTATGAAGTGTGTGAGTGTATATACGTGTACATTCATGTGCACAGCCATACATATGAGTATATGCAAATATATGTATACAACAAATGTACGTATATATGTGTGTACAGAAATGTATGCGTATATGTAGGTGTGTTTGTGCGTGCATGTGTGTATATACATGCACTCGTATATATATATATATATATATATATATATATATATATATATATATATATACATATATATTAACATATATACACATACCTATGTATATGTATGCATATATATATATATATATATATATATATATATATATATATATAAATATATATACACGCACACACATTCATATACGTACATGTACCTTCATATGTATATGTATATGTATACACACATACCTATATACATACATGCATACTTACATACATACATACATACATACCTATATATATATATATATATATATATATATATATATATATATATATATATATATATATATATATATATATATATATATACATATATATATATATATATATATATATATATATATATATATATATATATATATATACATATATATATACATACATATATATACATGCACACAAACACACGTACACATATAAGACACAGACACACTAGTTTACACCTGGTTACTTGGTTGGTGCAGGTTGTGTTGGTATAAACTCAACTCACTGGCATAAAGTCATGTCTATACATTTTGCTTTTCTTTCACGTTTTTTTTTCTTTTATTTCTTTCTTTCTTTCTTTCTTTATTTTTATTTTGTTTCCCATCAAAGAACGATTTTGGCACCTTAACAGTGTCTGACATATTGTTATCGATCTCTGACCGTCTCTCCCCCCCCTCACATCTCCTGCCCCCGCCCTCTCCCTCATCATCAATGAAGAACAAGCCTGGATATTACTTTTACTTACCATGGTGTTTGTTCTGTTGTCTTCTGCCAATATTGTTCCCTGCCATAACATCTCGACCCCCAGAACCAAGTCTGTTTTCTGGGATTGTTTTTATTTATTTAATTATTTACACTTCTTTCGTAGGGTATATTTCTTCTTTTTATTGTTGTTGTTGATGTTATGGGAGTGTGAGTCATTGTTGTTCTTGTAGTTGTTCTTACAGATATTCTTGTTTTTTTTTGTGTTTTTTTTTTCTCGCTACTTTTGTTCTTAATGTTGTCATTGTTAATCTCGTTGTTCTTGCTGACGGTTTTACTACTGCTGATGGTGGCGTCCCAGTTGCTACTGTTGCTATTGTCATGTTGTTGTTGCTGTTGCTACTGTTGTTGACCTTGTTGTTTTTGTTGCTATTGCTATCGTTGTGGATGTTATTACTACTGTTGCGACTATTGTTAATGGGTTTAACATTGTTGTTTTTGTTGCTATTGTTATTATAATTGCTGTTGCTAACTGTTATGCTTTTGTTGGTTTTTCTGTTCTTCTTCCTGAAGGTTGCTATTCTTATCGTTCTTACTGTTACTGTTCTTATTACCATTACTGTTGTTGCTACTGTTGCTATTGTCATGTTGTTGTTGCTGTTGCTACTGTTGTTAACCTTGTTGTTGTTGTTGCTATTGCTATCGTTGTGGATGTTGTTACTACTGTTGGTACTATTGTTTATGGGTTTAACATTGTTGTTGTTGCTTTTGTTATTATAATTGCTGTTGCTAACTGTTTTGCTTTTGTTGTTTTTTTCTGTTCCTGTTCCTGAAGGTTGTTATTCTTATCGTTGTTACTGTTACTGTTCTTATTACCATTAATGTTGTTGCTATTGTAGCTATTCCTAGCGTTGCCGTTGTTATTGTTGTTGTTGCTTTTGCTATTGCAGTTTTTATTCTTCAATTATTTGTTAACTTACTGTCTTTTTTGTAATTATTTATGAGTGTAGTTAGTTAGATCTTAGTATGTTTCTCTCTTATTGTTGCTGTTGATGATGATAATGATAATGCTGTTGATCTTGATGTTGTTGCTGTTGCTGTCGTAATTCTGACATGTTTGTTAATTTACGTGTTTGCATAGTGTGCAAGTATGATTATATATATATATATATATATATATATATATATATATATATATAGTTAAAAAAAACAATAACAAAAAAACAAAAAAACAACAAAGTGAGGACGTGATATGGATAGTATTATTGGACGCTCAGGAAAGGAAAGAGAGAGTGTATGACGTTTCGGGCGTAGCCCTTCGTCGGAAAGATGGAAAGTTCGGAGAATGGAAGAACAAAGAAAGAGGAAAATGGTACCGATGCCCACGAGGTTACATGACATATACATATACATATATATATATATAAATAGATATACATATATATATATGTATATATATATATATATATGTATATAGAGTTATTAATATTTCTAAGTCTCTCTAAAGGAGACTACGGCAGCGGTACTGGAAATTAATAGTTATCGCCAAGCCAACATGGCAGTCCCAAAATTAGGACGAAAGCTGCCGTGAATTAGCTCCAAGAAGCCATCGCCTCTAGCTAGCTATGTGACACACGAAACCTGTGTCCTTTATAACCTTCGAACAGGGGAGGTCAGCAGTGTCCCCCTGCTGGTTTGGCATCTGCAGACTAGACTAGTTTCAGGGTGTTGCCCCTTGTCAATGCAGAGTAGCCAAGCCTTAGCCAGGCGATAACTATTAATTTCCAGTACCGCTGCCGTAGTCTCCTTTAGAGAGACTTAGAAATATTAATAACTCTATTTCTGAAAACCAGTGGATAGATTCCACTGAAATTAGATAAATAACCTTCGAGCAGATAGTCAGCAGCGCCGCCTGGCTAAGGCTTGGCTACTCTGCATTGACAAGGGGCAACACCCTGAAACTAGTCTAGTCTGCAGATGCCAAACCAGCAGGGGGACACTGCTGACCTCCCCTGTTCGAAGGTTATAAAGGACACAGGTTTCGTGTGTCACATAGCTAGCTAGAGGCGATGGCTTCTTGGAGCTAATTCACGGCAGCTTTCGTCCTAATTTTGGGACTGCCATGTTGGCTTGGCGATAACTATTAATTTATATGTATATATATATATATATATATATATATATACATACATATATGTATATATACATACATACATATGTATATATGTATGTATGTATTTATGTATGCGTATGAGTGTATCTATGCATATGTCTGCGTGCGTGTGTATGTGCAAATATTCGTGTCTGTGCTATTTTTGTGAATATGCGTCTGAGAATTGGAATATATGTGCCTGCGTATACATATATATATGTGTATGTGTGTGAGTGTGTGTGTGTATGTGTACTTGCATATATATGTATATATATGTGTGTGTGTCTGTGTGTGTGTGTGTGCGTGCATGCATGTATGTATATATGTATGTATGTACATATATATGCGAGTCTGTGTGTGTATATGTGTGGGTGTGTACGTACATGTATATGGATGAGTCTGTGTGTTTCTGTCTATATATGTATGCATATATCCTTGCGTGCACGTGTGTACGTGTATATATGTCTGTTACCCTAGTTTCGTAGTCTTGGAATTCCTGTTGTTGTTCATGATTATGTTCGTTGTTTGCTTAGTTGTTCTGTGGTGTAGGCCGGAGTGTTCACGAGTATGTGTGTGACAATATGTGTGTGTGTGTGTGTGCGTGTGTGTTTGTGTGTGTGTGTGTGTGTGTTTGTGTGTGTATATGTGTGCGTGTGCACGTGCGTGTGTTTGTGTATATGTGTATGAATATACGTGCAACAGTTGTATTAATTCTAGTTTGTTGCGATTGTTGTCTAAGTCGTATTTCATTTGTTGGTGTACATGTTATTTAGTGTGTGTATATATGCATGTATGTATGGAGGGATAGATGTATGATTGGATGTGTGTGTGTGTATATATGTATATATATATATATATATATATATGTGTGTGTGTGTGTGTGTGTGTGTGTGTATATGTGTGTATGTGTATGTATGTATACACGTGGTTTTTTACAGATATAGTGTGTCTGTAAACATATATGTATATACTGTATGTATGTGTATGTGTATATATATATATATATATATATGTGCGAGTATGTGTGTCATGAATGTATGTCATGTATGTATGAATGTATGTATGTATGTATGTATGTATAAGCAAGCGGATGTTTTTCTGTTTTTTTTTTTTTACACGTAACTGTTAATCTCGTACTCAACACGTTGCTTTCTGCTGTTCTTGTTTCTGTTGCGGTCGTTATTTTTGTTGTTTTTGTTGTTGTTATTTTTACTGATGCTATTTTTTTCTACTAGAATCGTAGTTCTTTTCATTTGCATGATATATTTCTCTGTTCGTATTCCGTGTAATTGCAATTTATCAACAACTGTGGAGTATGTAGTGGACCTGGAGTTGGGGTTCATTATAGACCAGAAGATTAGCGTGTACTGAGATGGTGTTTGGAGTGAAAAACAAGCAGTATTCCTAAGAGAGAGAGAGAGAGAGAGAGAGAGAGAGAGAGAGAGAGAGAGAAAGAATTAAAGAGAGAGACTAAGAATGACAGAGGGAGGCAATAGTGAATGGATTTTTTAAGAAGAGGGCCAAAGTAGCAAGCTTGTTCTATATGTGGAAACGACACACAGACACACATACATAGACACAGAAGCACAGGCACCCATACACACACACACACACACACACACACACACGCACACACACACACACACACACACGCACACACACACACACATGGTTTAGACAGAAAACTGGAGACACGTGGGATGGAGAGTCGCTTAAGAGGTGACATATGTGTGACGTAAGATCTCTAGACAATGGACATAAAATAAGAGCAATAATAAACAAGTGAAGACTGAGCGCGTAGAACGTGTGTTTAGTAGGCTATTATTTTTGCAATTGTCTGATAATACAGACGTAGACTTGCCCAAATGCATTAATTAATTAACATCGATATTTTTTTCACTAGTGTTACAATCAACTGAAATGGAACTGTTAAAGCGCGATATTCGAGGAATTTTGCTATTCAACTTCAAAGAAGGACGTAAAGCAGCTGAAACTGCTCGTGATATCAACGAAACGTTTGGTGAGGAAATGACCAGTGAGTGGTCAACTCGAAAATGGTTAAAGCGATTTCGCAGTGGAGAGCTGAGCCTTGAAAACCGTGATCGTAGTGGACGCCCATACGTCATTGATGACGATCAATTAAAGAACGTCATTGAGAAAGATTCACGTAAAACCACTCGAGAACTAGCAAAAGATCTTCAAGTTAACCAGAAAACTACCTGTAACAACTTCCATGCGATCGGAAAATCTAAAAAGCTCGACAAATGGGTACCACATGATTTGAATAAAAATCAGAACGTGTGCAGATATGAAATTCATTCGTCGGTTCTTCTCCGAAACCAGACCGATCCATTCCTCGACCGTATTGTAACTTTCGATGAAAAATGGATTCTGTACAATCATAAAAAAAAAAAAAAAAATTTCTTGCAGTGGTTGGACTATAATGAAGCACCGAAAACCTTCCCTAAACCCGAACTCTTCAAAAAGAAGGTTATGGTGACTGTTTGGTGGTGTACTACTGGACTCAATCTCTACAACTTCTTAAAACCTGGAATAACCGTTACTGCAGATACATATTGCCATGAAATTGCCAAAATGAACAAAAAACTGCTACTTTTCCGTCCCAGACTGGTCAACAGAAAAGGGCCAATCATTCTTTATGACAATGCTTGAGCACGCGTTTCACTAATGATGCCCCAGAAGTTGAGGGAACATGGCTACGTAGTTCTTCCCCACTCAGCTTATTCCCCAGATCTTTCTCCTACTGACTATCACTTTTTCAAGCACCTTGATGGTTTCCTGCGAGAGAAGGAGTTCTAAAATCAAATCGATGCTGAAAGTGCGTTCAAAAAGTTCACCAGTCCAGAACTCCAGATGTTTATGTTACCGGAATAAACAGACTTGTAACTCATTGTCAAAAATGTGTTGATTGTAATGGTGCTTACTTAGATGAATAAGCATTGTTGATATATATATATATATATATATATATATATATATATATATATATATATATATATATATATATTGGGTTGGCAACTAAGTTCCCACCGTGTTTTTTAAATTAAAATTTTTTAAATGGTTTAATAAAAAATAACTAATTAATCAATAATGCATTCACCCTTGTTTACAACTTCTTCCCAACGTTCAACAAGATTTTCAACACCTCGTTGTTAGAAATCACCCGATTTCGACTCGAAAAATTCATCCAACCATGCTCTCAATTCTGCATCAGTCTTGAACGAAACTCCGCGCATAGCATTTGAAAGAGATCGAAAGGGGTGGAAATCTGTTGGTGCAAAATCAGGAGAGTACGGTGGGTGTGGCAGCACTTCCCAGCCATGCGTTTGAATGGCTTCCTCTGTCATATTGGCGATATGAGGGCAGGCGTTATCGTACAGCAGAAGAATGCCATGCTACCGATTAGGTCTTTTCTCTTGAATAGCCGTGTTGAGTCGTTCCATCTGAGTTCCGCGTTGACCGTTTGGTTCCGTTCAAGCAATTCGTAATGGATAATCCTTTCCCAGTCCCACCATACGCACAACATCGTTTTACACGGATGAAGATCTTTTTTCACGCGCGGTGTCGGGGCTAAGCCATTCTTTACGCTGCTTCATATTGATGTACAGGCACCATTTTCCGTCGCCAGTAACGATTCATTAAGAAATCTTTGCTTGTGTCCATGAGTTGAGCAGTGGCGAGTAAGCAAACCAGCGAAGATTGTAGCTCATTGATTTTTGTTGTTGTCACTTAAAGCATGCGGAACCCATGCGCCATACTTCTGAACTTTTCCCCTCGACTGAAGTTGCTTCTCTATAACAGTGGAGGAGCATTCCATTTTCTCTGCCAGTTCCCTTGTCGTTTGACGAGCGTTTTGGTGCAAAAGTTGGTTTAATCGCTCTTCATCGAACTCAACTGGACGTCCAGAACGAGGTGCCTCATTGAGGTCGAAGTTTCCATTTTGAACTTGGCATACCAATCACAAGCGGTTCTTTCAGCTATGGCACCCTGTCCATACACAGCTCAAATGTTGCGAGCAGCTTTTGCGGCCTTAGAACCTTGATTAAAAGCAAAAAGAAGGAGATGTCGAAAATGCTTGTTTTTCTTAACATGACATTCCGTTTGAATGATCTGCAAATAAAGAAAAATTAACTAAAATTAACTAGAAAAAAGAAAAATGGATTCCAAAATGATTCAAAAATAGAACTCTCGAAAGAAATAGATTCCAAAATTTAAATAAACGGTGGGAACTTAGTTGCCAACCCAATATATATATATATATATATATATATATATATATATATATATATATATATATATATATATATATATATATATATATATATATATATATATATATATATATATATATATATATATATATATATATATATATATATATATATATATATATATAATAAAATCAAAATAAGTAACACGGATTTTAAAGATGATTGCAGTACGCACGTTTCATGCTACTCCATTTATTTAAGTAATGCAATCATTTTTAAAATCCGTGTTGCTTATTTTGATTTTTTGATCACCTTGCTCTTAGAATGGTTTTTGGATAATACCATACTATATTATGGTGCCTAAACATAAGTACCATATTCAATTTTGAATCTAAATCTAAATCTTTATACATATATATATATAAATATATATATATATATATAGTGATGAATTTCGTGTTTGAAAACGTTGTTTACTTTTTACTCAGCCTGATACATATGTGTGTGTGTGTTTTCTCTGTTTGTCTGTTAACGCTAACATCTGAGAGATGCATTTCCTACTATTCCTTTGTATCCAGCGAATTCTCCCACTACTGCAGAATTATTCATACTGAATCAATAACAAACAAAATACAATGGACCTTTACCAAAATATTTGTACAATAAGTTGTCTAGTGACGAGCCTTCTTCTTCGACCCTGATGAAAGGGCGGATGTCAAGTATTCTGAAGCCACTTCTTAGTTAAAACAAATTGTATAAAGCAAATTTGTAAGAGATTACCACTCAAGCGTAATTCTGTGAACGCTTGCATGTGCGGCAAAAATAAACAATAATAACAAATCAAAAATAATAACGGCAATAGCAAAAACAACAACAACAATACCGGAAATAATAACCTTCATTAGCCACCAAAGTTTAAAAATTACAAGTGGAGGTGTGAAACAAAAAAGATATTCAAAGACGAAGGGAGGGGTGAAAGATGCTGTACATTACATAACAGGACGAATTTTAAATCACAAAAAAAACCCCACTAGTTATTATAAAATATTATTTTCTACTCTAGGTACAGGGCCCGAAATTTTTGGGGAGGAGGCCAGTCGATTAGATTGACTCCAGTACGCAGCTGGTACCTAATTTATCGACCCTGAAAGGATGAAAGGCAAAGTCGACCTCGGCGGAGTTTGAACTCAGAACATAAGGGTGAAAATAAATGTGCATATTTTCTTTTAAGTTCGTACAAGTTACTAATATTATGCGTTTTAATAACGTTAATATTCTGTTTTTTCTTTGTTTCTTTCTCTGTGTGCAGTGTAATGATTTGTATATTTTTCAATTTTCTTTTGGAGACACGTGACAAATGTTCACAGTTATTATTTCCTGTGTGTCAGTAGGTACCCCGCTGTTTTTAATACACTAGCATGTAAGTTGCGCAAGAGTTTGTTGCTGATTCTAGCAATTCACTTGACCATCTATAAAATCCCTTACTCACTTGTCAGTCACACATTGTCAGATGGTCAGCGTTCATTATCGGAAATCTTTCCAAAACTTTTGCAACACAACAAATCGTGTTTGTTAGCAACATTGAAGTCTTTAGTTTTTTCTCCTAAGTAAAACATAAAGTCAATTCAATATCTCAGCTAAACTGAACATTATTTAAGTAACATAATCTGAAGATAACTAGAATTTTAGTGGGTTATTTTCAAAACGAAGGCAGTGAATCGGGGAAGTCTTTACAGCAATAGGTTCCTATATGTCTTGGACATCATCACCCTGTCTCACGATGTACAAGAAACTTTCGTTGAACAAACATTGAAGACGACGACAACAACAAAAACAACAACTACTGCTGCTACTACTACTGCTGCTGCTATTTACGACTAGTAGTAGTAGTAGTAGTAGTAGTAGTAGTAATTATAATCAAAATAATAATGATTTAAGCACGGGGCAACCTTAACTAATGTTTACAACACAGGCGTAGAGAACCTTGGTTAGTAAGAGAAGCAGGTCATGCGACTGCGCAGTTGTTCTTTTTGGCATAAGGTATATGGGTCTCATGAAATTTTGCAAGAAATAACAATCCAGAAAATATGGATATCATGAAGTAAAGGTGGCGGATATGAGATATTCGTTATCCATATGATAATGAATATTGATCTCTTAATATAGCCCCAAACATTAGAATGGACAAACACGTACTTCAGTAACAATTTAAATGCTTAATTTGAACTCTTTTCTTTGGTTACCAGACTTTATCTCATAAATCAATTTATTTGATTTCAGTTGAACTTTTATTTGTTAGCCAAATTAAATGAGAAAAGTACAAAATACAACTAAAATCTTAAGTGAGAAAAAAGGGACTGCAAGAAAAAACATTCCTCTGATATTTATCAGTCTCATCCAAACAAGGAACACTACTTTATTTATTCCTTGTTAGGTTGAACATGTTTGAGAGGAAATAAAAATCTTCGAACAAAGGCAAGTGGCTACTTTGGACAAGCAACAACGATATTATATATAATTCTATTTTAATTGTCGAGCGTATATTTTAGAATATCAGAAAACGATGGCGATCCTCATGAGAAAACATTTCATTTATATGTATACTGTTAAAAGCCTCAAAGTTCAGAAATATATCATTAGTAGATGAAAAGCATCCAGTAACGGCGATGGATTTGTTAAATCTAGATTTCTGTTTCGCTGATACTCATCAGTAGTAAGTAACCACTGGCAACCGTATTCTTAGGTACATTTATCTTCTACTGATAGAAAAAGACAATGACTAGCAAATCACTGGTGTCACACTTAGCCAGCATGCTGCTTAAAAAGTTGTGTGTGTAATCTAATTTGGACTTTAATGGAATGAATATTTGCGAGAGAGAGCTGCTAAATATTTGATATGTAGATTGAACCATCGTCCTCACACCTTAAGTCCCATGCTACCGCTATCGCAGTCGAGTATTTAAATTACACACACAAATGCAAGTACACCCTCACGCACTCATATGTAGAATTACATACACACACACACACTCGCACACACACATATATATAGGCGTACATGCGTTTATATATTCATATAGACATAAATACATAAAATTAATATGTATACGTATTAGCATTTATAGATATTTACACACGCACATACAAGCGCGAGCATACACACATATACTCACACACACACACAGACACACACACACACACACACACACACACACACATACACACACACACACACACACACATTATTTATATCCACCAAATTCGTGACGAGATTTTTGTTCAGCTTGAATGCCGCCATGTCACTCCTATTACGTCATTATTACCCTTCAAATACCACAAACCGCAAATCTGTCGCAATATTTTCCTCCATTTTCCCCACTCCATTTCCTCTTGAAGATCTCAACTTTTGTAGTTTTTATAGATTCCAGGACTGTTTGACCAAAATTTCATCTTTCCCGTTATCTTTCGATTTGTCTCTTTTACTTCTAACTATTTTCTTTTCTTACACCCCTTCCCTGTGTATGCTTTTTCTTTCGTTTTCTTTGTCCACTTCCATTTCTGTTTAACTATCTCATCCTTTCTGTCTCCCGCTCATTCTTTCGTTTTATTTCACCCTCTTCCTCTCTCTCTCTCTCTCTCTCTCTCTCTGCCTTTCATTCACTCATCCTGTCTCTTTCTCTCTCTCTCTCTCTCTCTCGCTCTCTCTCCCCCCTCTCTCTCTCTCTCTGTCTCTCTTTCTCAATCTTTTTATCATCATACCTACACACCGTTCCTTCCATAAACACCAAGAACATTGAGGTCTGTTATCTCTTGAGAGTTTAATCTTGCGTGAACACCAAATGTCTACCCCCACTCCGCTCTGTTCTTCATTCTTACAGAATTACAAAACTCTATCCTGCTATCAAAATTCTAAGAAAAAATATAATTATGAAACTAAAACACAGTTCTTCAGCCGAGCCTTTTCACACATCAAAAAATTTCGAATAAATAACAATATAGAAAACTGAATAAAAATATAAAGGGGACCACTTCAAGAGAGAGAACATTTACTTAATGTTTCATTATTAACTTACGGTTTGTAATCCCCTAATTAATAACACATTATTCCTTTTAATCATATATTTTTTTTATTCAATTCTTCACCACCAACCCCCTCCAAACACCACCAAACTCCCCTAAATTTGAGGACAGAGAATACTTAGCATACATAAATAAATATTGTTTCTTAACTTCTGCATATCGACCAGACAGGGAAAGTGTGCTGATTCGAACGTAAATTTCCACAATTTGATCAACAGCTATTGGGAATTCACTGTGTAAGCAATAACAACGGCTACGTCATCACCGGTGGTAACAAAGATGATGATGATGATGGTATCGACGATGATGAGAATGGTGATGATTAATGATGATAAAATAATGTTTTCTTTATAATAATAATAATAATAATAATAATAATAATAATAATAATAATAATAATAATAATAATAATAATAACAATAACAATAATGATAATAATAATAATAATAATAATAATAATAATAATAATAATAATAATAATAATAATAATAATAATAATAATAATAATAATAATATAAAGTAAATAATGATGATAATGAATATGAGGATTACAAGGATCATTATGATCATGATCACGATCATCATCAGGATCATCATCATCATCATTGTTATCATTATGGCAAAAATAATAATAATAATAATAATAATAATAATAATAATAATAATAATAATAATAATAATAATAATAATAATAATAAAATAAAATATAAATAAAAACAACGAACAACAAACGATTACCAACAACAGAACGTCCTTCTGAAATGTATGGTGAAGGGGTGTGACACACTCAGGAAGAGTTAATTAATAAAGTTAATCAAAGGCAAGTTTTCTTACCCCCGTCTCACCCAACCCTTACCCCGCTCTTGTTCATGAGAATTATACAGATATATAATTAGATAGAAAAATACTTACTCTTGCTAATCAATAAGCAATTGCCAATGAGAGTGGCGATGGGGGACGGGTTGTAGGTGTGGGTGTGTGTCTGTTCCTCGTCCTATCCGTTTGTAGTCCATTCCTCTATGTTATGTTTTCGTTCTTTTAATTTTTGGTTTATCTCAGACAAAATAGCTAATGGATCATTTATTAATAAAAAAAAAATAACATCGTAAACGTACACTTAGCAGTGTATAGGCATATGTATACATACATATGCATACGTTTAATACTATATATATATATACATATATGCACGTGTGTATATGTGTATGTATGTATGTGTGCATGTGTGTTTGTGTGTGTGCGTGTGTGTGTGAGGGGGGAGTTCGACAAACTTTCGGCCGATGTTTGTGGTTATCTTGCACTGATGTGCAATACCGGTTTAAAGAAACGGGCTTTGCGAAACTTATTAGTTATAGTTATGCAATCTAGGATACTAGTATATATGCGTGTATGTGTGTGTGTGTATGTGTGCGCATGCGTGTGTGTTTTTGTGTGTGTTTGTGTGCGTGTGTGTGTATATATGTGTATTCTTTTACTTGCTTCAGTCATGTGACTGCGGCCATGCTGAAGCACTGCGTACATGTATATATATTTATATATGTAGAGTACCGTGTACATTTATATATTCATGTATGTGCGTATGATTGTGCATGTGTATTTGATCTTCAACGTCAAATATAAACTTTAACATACTTACATAATTAAGAATGAGAGAATTACTAAGTAAATATAGAACACTTTAACAGTGTTTGCAGTCGAAAGATAGTAATGTTCGCTACTGGAATTTCTCAGAAGCGCTCTGCAAATGAAAAGGCAATAATGAAGTTAGCTATGTTTTCTTCATAACATACAAGAATTTTTAAAAATACAATCTTCTATTTATTTCAAAGCTGTGACGCTATTTCTGTGAAGAAATAATATCACAGGAACGATTTGGCTCATTTTAGAAGATATCCAAATTTGAATATCTCATTTCAAGGAGTTCTTTAAGAGCCCGTATATGAATGTAGTTGAAACCTTAATTTCAAAGGCAGTAAATAAATACAATGCCCATACCTAAGAAATTGTAACATTAAAGGTTCGTTATTTCCTCATCATAGATGCAGACGTCCTTATTAACTTGAAATTTGTATCTAGTACTAAAATATTTTCCAACTTATGCTCTGTTTCCCCAACAACATACTTGTGACATTTTTACACTCTCCTGTCTCTTTATTATATGCTTCCATATAATTCTTCATTCTACGCCATGATACTAGACAAGCTTAAAATTTTTCAGACATATTAATTTTATTCAACTTAGCAATTTTCTGGCCCTTTTTCAATCCTCACAGCTCTAACTCCTTGAAAAACATTGATTTCGATAATGATTTGAACTTCAACGAATTATACATAACAGAAACATGAATATAGGTATTCATGTCCATAAAACTTAAGTTTTTATTGTTTTCATATTACACATACTGTAATAGGTGGCGAGCTGGAAGAAACGTTAGCACGTCGGGCGAAATGCTTAGCGGTATTTCGTCTGCCGCTCGACTTTGCCTTTCATCCTTTCGGGGTTGATTAAATAAGTACCAGTTACGCACTGGGGTCGATATAATCGACTTAATCCGTTTGTCTGTCCTTGTTTGTCTCCTCTGTGTGTAGCACCTTGTGGGTAGTAATGAAATAACACGTACATAAAACTTCGTGATATTATACACTAAGGTCACGAGTATAATACATTAAACACCTAAAGCCTTGCAGTTAACTGTCACAAGCGAACTTAAATTTCTCTATAATCAAAAATTTACTATAAACAATATTTTAAATATAGAACTAACAAGGACAAAACACTCGCTTCCTCTGGTTACTTAAAACAAATTATTTTACTACATCACCATCCGTCTTTTATTTATTTAGTCATGATTTACTTGTGGTGGTATCCGAAAATGGTTTCTGGTTCAGTGTAACACCAGACAGGCGTGAGAGGTAAAGCACTTTCGTCTGTTGGCCAATAACCAATCTAACCGTCTCACACTAACACTGACTCGAGACAATAGGAGACGAGGATGTAGCTCTCTAGTGTCTGTAAGTTAGCAAGGTCTGTCTGTGTGTTGTTAACTTACGCAAAGATGACAACCTCTGAACTGAATTAATATATTAGTAAGGGTTAACAAGATTAGAGTCTGGACTTCTCTGACCTATCGTCATTGGATAGGAGTCAATTCATAATGATTTTATATTCACCAGGACAAACACATTAACGTGCACATCCATACTTACGCACACACACAAGTCCACGCACTCGCAAAAATAAGTACATAAATACACACACATATTTATAAAATACATGCATACGTATACGTATATTATCTACACATTCACGCGCGCACAAACACGCACACGCACAACACACACACACACACACACACACACACAAGCAGACCAGGAAAAGCACAAGCACCTGTAAAATACATATAATCACACCGTATACACAGCTACACATGCACTAGTATACACACATAATATTTTACATACGTATCTCTCATTATCTCTATCTTTCTCTCTCTCCTTTCTTTCTGTGACGTCCTTACCTTTTCACAGTATACGTGTGTGTTTGTAGGCTCGTACATATATATCTATGCATGTGTGTGTGAGTGTGAGAGTGTATATATATATATATATATATATATATATATATATATATATATATATATATATATATATATATATATATATATATATATATATACATATATATACATATATATACATACATATATATACATACATATATATATACATATATATATGTATATATATATATATATATATATATATATATATATATACATACATATATATATATATATATATATATATATATATATATATATATATATATATATACATATCTGTATCTCTATCTCTCTCTCTCTCTCTATATATATATATATATATATATATATACATACATACACACACACACACACAAACACACACCCACACACACACACACACATATATATATATATATATATATATATATATATATATATATATATATATACACATATATATAATCGCTTCATTTACACACGTGTTTTCCTGAGAAGCGGTGGATCGACGAAGAACGAGGACAAAGAGTGCAATATTTCCAGACAATCAATCTTCCATATATGGCAAGACTTCTCTCTCTCTATGGCTTCAAATATCATATGAAAGTGATGACAGCGGAGAAAAGAGAAGTAAGGGATAGGGGTTAGGGGAGCGGTGGCTGGTGGGTGTAGGGTGGGGGAGAACTGGGTGAATACCGTCATCACGATGACAGTTCCTGGCCTCGCTTGATGATTGCAAACGCATGAATTATTTATTTACTTTGGTTATCATGGCAACAGGGGAACTAGCATTCAGAGTTTTTGCCAAACTAGGAAATGTCAGAGGAACAACAACAGCTATAACAAACTATAGAAGTTAAATAACAACAACGATAAGAACAACAACAACGACAATCACTCCTTCAGAGCATCATTGACGAGGATGACAATATCAAACTTCAAAAACAACAACAACAACAACAAAGACAAGAACAACAATAACAATAGCAAATCCAACAACAAGTGATCGAACTGACAGCAACAATAATACCACCACCAACACCCCCCCCCCCACCACCACCACCTATGACAACAACAACAGCAGTAGCAAAAACATGAATAACAATACCGAAATGACACAACTTAGCGATGAGACGTTAGTGACAACAACAACAAAAACAACAATTGCAATGATGACAACGGCGTAGATGATGTTGTTATTGTTATTGATGATGATGATGATGATGAGGATGATGATACTGTAGAGGAGGAGAAGGACGACGAGGAAGAGGAGAATGAGATCGATGACGTCGATGACGATAGGATAATGGCGATAGTTATGGTGGTGGTGGTGGTGGTCGTGGTGGTCGTCGTCGTGGTGGTGGTGATGTTGGTGGTGATGGTGTTGGTGGTGATGATGATTATGATTAAGATGATGGTGATGATGATGATGATGACACCGAGGATGATAATGATCAGATGACGGTGATTTTTATTTGCTACTAAAAGAACAGATGAGAAGGACAAAGACACACATAGTGTGGGGACCTCTTTAGAAGAATCGAATAAAGGCGAAAAAGAATCTTGAAATACAAATTTTCATGTTCCACAAATAATGAAGGATGATTAAATAGTCCTGCTGAAATAAAAGGGCTTCTAACTTTGGTTAATCAGTGAACTCTACGCATCCAAGATCCGCATGAACAGCAACGGCAATAAATTTCTCCATGGCCCCTTTCCTGGACGTTCAGACTTATCTTTGAGCAGTCCAATCCGCTTTTGTCATTTTCACCATTCTCAAACAAGTTTCAAAAAATTCACTAGAGGACAGCACATCTGTTTTCAACTTCAGATAAATATGCCGATGAGGGTTCTGTCAAAGCCTCAATCCTTAGAACTTTCAAACTCGTCCTGTACCCAACCTTCTTTGCTATAGCTGCCAGACAGAGAAAAACAGGCTTCTCTGAATAAAGAAGGAAAATATGGCGATTTGCAACAAACGAGATGAAAGTAACAGCAACGACCCTAAAAGAAAAGGCATCGGAGGGGCGATGCATACCCTGCGCGCACCTCAAGGATAAAACAAAATTTAATTCATTTAATAAATATATTCTCAGACGAATTCATATTTCAACAAAATGACATCAAGAATTATTTCCTCTGCTTATCGTTTATGCATATATAACAAAGAAAAAAAACATTTTGATTCGCTCGTTTGCCAGTTTTGAAAATAATCAAACCAAAATAATGACTTCGAGCCCCTCACCCAATGAGTATTTCTGTCAAATTTGGTGAAAATCCGTTCAGCCGTTTTCCAGTTATTTTGCAAACACACAAATAGACAAACACGAGCGATTACATTACAATGGTTTCGCTTACGCGGAATATAAGAAAGCTGGGATGGTCATGGTTAGGGATACCTATGATCACTGGTATACTCATTTAAGACTAGTCTAATACTGATCAGCAATAGCAACATGAACAACAAAGACGTCAATATTGAAAATAGACATATATGTGCGTGTGTGCGTTTGTGCATATGTGCGTGTGTGCGTTTGTGCATATGTGCGTGTGTGCGTTTGTGCATATGTGCGTATACTTACATATATATCTATGTAAATACATGCATGAGTATGCATATATGTATATACGCACGCATGCACACATGAAAGTACGCACATACGCACTCACAAACACATATACACAAATGCACATACATACACAGAAAAAATGCGCTTATGGCCGCCGGGCCGGAAAGAAACTTCGTGAGCTGGTGGGCGAAGTAGTGACGGAAATGATACAAATTTAAGAAAACTTCATATATACTCTTTTATTCTTTTACTTGTTTCAGTCATTTGACTGCGGTCATGCTGGAGCACCGCCTTTAGTCCAGCAAATCGACCCTAGGACTTATTCTTTGTAAGCCTAGTACTTATTCTATTGATGTCTTTTGCCGAACCGCTAAGTTACGGGGACGTAAACACACCAGCATCGGTTGTCAAGCGATGTTGGGGGGACAAACACAGACACACAAACACACACAGACACATATACACACACACATATATATATATATATATATATACATATATATACGACGGGTTTCTTTCAATTTCCGTCTACCAAATCCACTCACAAAGCTTTGGTCGGCCCGAGGCTACAGTAGAAGACACTTGCCCAAGGTGCCACGCAGTGGAACTGAACCCAGATCCATGTGGTTGGTAAGCATGCTACTTACCACACAGCCACTCTTGCGCCTATGTTTATAATTTCAAACATATTTCAACTGGTTTTAAGTTTGTGTTCATTCTGTTACTGCTTCATGCACTTTGCTACGTATTTGTTACGCTCTGGCGATTAGTGTACTTTATCAATCAATAATACTGACTGATTTATGATAAAGGAAGCAAAGCTATCAAGTCAGCTCAGAGTTATCTTTCTTGGTATATATCTGGTTCTGATGAGAAGTAATGAATCTGAGCAGCGCCCTGAACTAAATGATGAGTTCCAACATGCGTAGTCCGAGTATATCATGAAAAACCGTGATTAATAATTTGGTTCTGAGTAAAAATACCATAAGAAGTAGATTGACCCTCTCAGTTAGGCATCATTTAAGAGAGAAGATAGATAGATAGATAGAGAGAGAGAGAGAGAGAGAAAGAGAGAGAGAGAGAGAGAGAGAGAGAGAGAGAGAGAGAGAGAGAGAAAGAGAGAGAGAAATACTCACACACGTATATATCAAAGTTTAAGTTGATTGGGACTATTTATTATATTAGACTCTAATCACAGTATGGAGTTTTCCCAACGGTAAATGTTCCCTTGTTATTTGTAAACCAGATTTAAAATAATAATCTCTATGTAACGTACAATAAACATTCGAACAACTGCTGTCGATTGATACACGTGGTAAAATATTTTCTTATTTTCTTTCTTCCAGACGGTCTCAATTCCTTTATGAAGCAGCTTTGAATTTCAATCTACTTTACACTATGATATGATTCTATTTAACTATAACTATAATCCCTGTAAAGCTATCATCAAAATCAACGTATATATTTTTTATGCAATTTTCATGTTTAATTATTTATAATCTCATTTTAGATTATAGATTTGCAAGTATGTGTTCATAAACAAAAGGATTAAAATTGTTTTGTAGTGTAAAATCATATATGTAATAAAAAAAACATTATCGCTTTAAAATACAAATTCATATATATAAAAATTAAATTCTACGTTCACGGATTTTATTTTCATGTACCAAAGAAAGGAAAATATCTTCGAACTGATTATTTTTCAAAAAATCCTAAGTAAAATGAAAAACGAAACAAAGCTATGATTTCTCCACAGACATTTATCATGAAAAACAAGTCGATATTTCCTTATTGATTTGAGAGCAAAGATAATGTAGTAAAGGATCAAGAGATTTATTGATTATATATATATATATATATATATATCATGCCTTTATTCGTTATCAAAACAAATCCTAACGGTTCCAAGGATAATGTTTAATCTTTTCAACATTGTTCAAATAAATACCAGTAATACATTGAAGTGGATTCATTAAACTTTGACATATTTAAAAGGAAAGAGAATCTAACCTGTTCACTGAAATAAAATACAATGAAATAAAATTAAAAAGGCAATAAATTCCTGAGAATTTCTTTCTTCATTTTATTTTAGCATTATAGTGTCCTTAGATCAAATGCAACCTTCCAATAACTGCAGAAATTTCGTTATGCCAAGAAGCCCTCGCCATAAGAAATTTCATTCATTCAATCTCTCGCATAAGCATATCTCCTCCTTTCACCGTAATAATACTATAGATATCTTAATAAACACTGGAAACAACTCCCGTAACTGAGAACTCCATTCATTCTAGTCATTGCTTCCATTCTAACGTTCAAACTCCGTAAAAAACTGTCTCGAGCCCATGAACTCGAAATCATTACTCTTTGAATCTAAGACCGGGTGTATTTAAACGTATCCAGGTCACTTACACAAATCGCCACATTATTTAACGAAGATCCTTTCAACTTCACATTAAGTTTTCTTCCCTCTGGCATCATAACTGCAGAGAATGTACTCTAATCTTCCTGAACAACTTACCAAAATTCTAAGAAACTGTCCTCTGATACGTCTATATAAATTATGTTTAACAGCATCCACATCACCAGCATCTCCAGAAATTCAGTTTGAGAAGAACACTAAAGTTCTCTCAAAAAGCCTTTTATATATTTTGGACAAAAACGTAATAGATATATGAAAAACAAACACAAACAC